>NC_089744.1:23267500-23277500 GCF_040412425.1 Macrobrachium rosenbergii | reverse complement strand
TTGATTGTACGCTGTAGCGGCTGTACTGAAAACTCGATGGCGCCGAAGAAACTTCGGCACGTTTTTTACTTGTTTTTATATTTAAATACAGAAATGGTATTTCCCCCGTTGGCTCCCTTCTGGGTCAAGTTTTGTACTATGAAACAGTTGTTAGGAGACGGTTGAGGAAAGTAAGATGGAAGAAAGAGAATATGAACGGAGGTACAGTCAAATGAATGGAAGGGGCTGCAAACACCTTTTCAGTGATGCCTTCATGCACGGCGTGAGGTGAACTGACGGCAGTACCCCAATCACGGGATAAATCTTAAAAACGGAATGCCCACAACACGGAATGCCCTCAGTACACTAAGGATTAATATATGGGCATATCTCTCGAGTACAACCGACCAGACCATTGAGAAAAATTATTTTCCAGACGTCCCAGATAATCGATTCCTTCGTCCAGCACAAATACCTGGAAGCCCTTTAAGTTCACGCCTTGAATACAGACTTCCTCCCGGCGATAGGTAACCACCTGGAAAATCCAGAGGGACGTCTGGAAAATGATATCCAGGCACCTCTGGAAGAACTGGCGAGTGATTCCAGCCAGCCAGTCGTATCTCCGAGGTCAGTCAGTCTCCTCAACCGGCTTAGGTCAGAATAAAGGTATATTAGGTTTCTTTTTTTTTTTTTTTTTTTTTTTTTTTTTACTGGAAGACAGGTCTTCTACGAAAATAAATGTCTCTACTGTAGAATCTTTAGAGTAGCTGGTTCTATGATAGTTTTCCTTTCAACATGGTGGAATTTTTTTATGGAGAAATTCTTTGTGGATTGCTAAAAGTCGGGAGATGAATTATTAGAAAACTTGGAGAGCTGTGTGGTAAAATTAATGGGGATAAGGTGCCTTTGTATTTTACGATCTCTCTCTCTCTCTCTCTCTCTCTCTCTCTCTCTCTCTCTCTCTCTCTCTCTCTCTCTCTCTCTCTCTCTGTATATATATATATATATATATATATATATATATATATATATATATATATGTGTGTGTGTGTGTGTGTATGTATGTATGTATGTGTATATATGTCTGATATATATATATATATATATATATATATATATATATATATATATATATATATATATATATTCATGTACATATGTATGCGTGCGTATGTGTGTTGGTGTAAGTACATACAGATATGTCCATTCATACCAGCACATCCAAGCTGTAAATCATATCCACCTATACTTGAATTCCCATCACAATTACAGTTGACAAACACACAATCTCTCCAGCAAAACCGAATGAGGACTGGAAGTGATTAATCTATATATAAAAAATATGAATAGCATGGTAGCACAGAACTTTTTTTTTCATTTTAATCTGAATTACTTTAGGCTCTACGTATCAAACTCAATATCCATCCGTGAGTGTGTGTGTGTGTGTGTGTGTGTGTGTGTGTGTGTGTGTGTGTGTGTGTTTTCACGGCTTACAGCGTTCGCCGGTTATTTTGAACTAACCCAAAACGCGTATTGAACACATTAATCTGCAGGAATTTTCAATAACGCTTCCCCCCCAAATCTATTCAAATAAATTCATTAGAGATTTTCGTTCCAACTATTTTTCCCCGAGTTTCCCCCTACAAAAGAATACATTAATATATTTTACTATACTCTACGATGAGATCCCCAGAGATTCGGGTTATATCAGGTTAATGCAATCAGCTGGAATCTATGGTGCCTATAAATATTTATTCTATAGATCATAAATTTTTTTCCCCGTACCTTAGTTGTATTATTTAGCGATAGTTTAATTTTCGCGTTTTTCGGGATTGGTTTAAGTACAGCGAAAAATTGAATCCGTGAAAATGTCTCCCATTGATGATCAGTACTGACACATGTATATATATATGTATAATATATATAAAATTTCTCAGAGGTCACAAGAGAACAACTCATATCTCTAAAGCTTCCTAGTAAAGTGGTAGTCCCGTTACGAGGTGAATTGTAACTCTTTACTGAGAGAGAGAGAGAGAGAGAGAGAGAGAGAGAGAGAGAGAGAGAGAGAGAGAGAGAGAGAGAGAGAGAGAGAGAGAGAAGAGAGAGAGAAATATTGAGGGAGAAAAAGAGAGAGAGAAATTGAGGGAGAGAAAGAGGGACATAGAGACAGACAGACAGACAGATTGAGAGAGAGAGAGAGAGGGAGAGAAAGAGGGAGAGAGAGAGAGAGAGGGAGAGAAAGAGGGGAAGAGAGAGAGAGAGAGAGAGAGAGAGAGAGAGAGAGAGAGAGAGAGAGAGAGAGAGAGAGAGAGAGAGATTCTAACTTACAATTGGAGCGCACGAACTCTTCGCTGATTCATATATACAATAGTGGCATCCAGTATTATATAACAAAATATTAAATAATGATTGTCAGAGAAACAGACCAAATCTTGATGAAGGGCAACAATCAATGAAATATACAATCAAACATGAATGGATTGATCAACCAACGTAACGATAAAGTGAATGATTGTACACAAGGTTTGCGAGTTTTTCCTGACCATTCATAAGAGCTGTCAAAATTCCTATTGAATAGCATATATAGAATTTAGACCAAAGGCCACGCGCTGGGACCCATGATGTCATTCAGCGCTGAAACGGAAATTGACAGTGAAAGGTTTGAAAGGTGTAACAGGAGGAAAACCTCAAAGCAGTTCCACTATGAATCAGTTGTCAGGAGACGGTGGAAAGTAAGATGGAAGAAAGAATACGAACGGAGGTACAATAAAAGGAATGAAAGGGGTTGCAGCTAAGGGCCTAAGGAAGGACGCTGCAAAGAACCTTAAGTAATGCCTACAGTGCACCGCATAAGGTGCACTGATGGCACTACCCCCATTTACTGTGTGAATGTCCAAATTATGCCCAGCAGGGACTATCAAGTTTTGGAAATAAACTTCTATTGAAACTTTTCAGAAGCTTCAATATTTTCAATTAATACAGTTCTAAAGTTTTTGATAAAAAAATTGTAACTTAATTGACAAAATATAAAAATATATAAATATAAATAAATATAGGTAAACCCAAATACTTCGGGCCAGCCCTGCGCTAGCTGATAATAATCAGCTCAGTTGTCTGGTAAAACTATTTTGATAATAATAATAATAATAATAATAATAATAATAATAATAATAATAATAATAATAATAATAATAATAATAATAAAAAACAACCCAGTCTTTTCTTCAGTAGCTGTTCAGTTATCAATAGTTATGAGTTACAGAACAACAATTTTACCATCATATAACATAATAATTTTTTGTTTCTGTTGAGCAGAAAGGAAACAAGTAAAAAATGCGCCGAAGTTTCTTCGGCGCAATCGAGTTTTCTGTACAGCTGCTACAGCGTATAATCAAGGACACCGAAAATAGATCTATCTTTCGGTGGTCTCTGTATAATGCTGCATGACCCGCGGCCCATGAAACTTTTACCACTGCCCAGTGGTAGCCTATCCGACATCGTTACCAGAAGCACGATTATGGCTAACCTTAACCTTAAATGAAATAAAACCTACTGAGGCTAGAGGGCTGTAATTTGGTATGTTTGATGATTGGAGGGTGGATGATCAACATACCAATTTGCAGCCTTCTAGCCTCAGTAGTTTTTAAGATTTGAGGGCGGACACGAAAAAAAGTGCGGGCGAACAGAACGATCCGGCACAACTGTTTTCTATTCAGAAAACTAAAACTGGAAAATTAATACACGTGAATATTTCCAAAAGGTAAAATTCAAGATCATTTCCCTCAGGGAAAATTGATAATGTTATACCAATTCCTAAAAATTAAATTCTTTATGTTTTCATATTTCGACTGCCTTTAATTGTAAAAAATATTCCCACTGAAAATTAAATTTCAGCTAAGAGGGCATTTGAATAGAATTTCCGTTGACTTTATGTTAAGTTATTCAAATACAATTTCTTAATTCATTTATCAGCTGTAATATATATATATATATATATATATATATATATATATATATATATATATATATATATATACATACAGTATGTATATACAAATATATACATATATTTCTATATATATATATATATATATATATATATATATATATATATATATATACTGTATATATATATTCACTTCAGTCAAGAGCCACGGGTTCGATCCGACCATGAGGTAGAAATCTACTTCTATTCCACAAGTGGATTTATGTTGATTTCCATTCTATTCAGCTCAGAAGTGCATATCCCAATCCAACGCAATCCCTTGATTCACTGGTGGGCCAGGAAGCTATTTATAACCCACCTGGTATGCGAGGTGTGCAGCCTATCCAAGTAACTCCTTAATTACAGGGTAATTACTCAAGTTCCCGGTGCACTTATGACCTTCGTGGTACAGTTACTGGCATCCTTACCTGTAATTAGAGAGGTCTTGGCTCTCTTCTGAATTAGAGTAGAAATTCAGTTCTGTTGAATACCAGTATTGTACACACTAGCACCGAAAACTATTTTCTTATGAATTGGTGATAAAGGTATGGGGAACTTACCCTCTCTCTCTCTCTCTCTCTCTCTCTCTCTCTCTCTCTCTCTCTCTCTCTCTCTCTCTCTTTGTGACGCCAGTTTTAATAGTCACAAATCAAACTCTCTCTCTCTCTCTCTCTCTCTCTCTCTCTCTTTGTGACGCCAGTTTTAATAGTCACAAATCAAACTCTCTCTCTCTCTCTCTCTCTCTCTCTCTCTCTCTCATTCTGTGTGTGTGTGTGTGTGACGCCAGTTTTAATAGCCACAAGTCAATCTCTCTCTCTCTCTCTCTCTCTCTCTCTCTCTCTCTCTCTCTCTCTCTCTGGTGACGCCAGTTTTAATAGCCACAAGGTCAATCTCTCTCTCTCTCTCTCTCTCTCTCTCTCTCTCTCTCTCTCTCTCTCTCTCTCTCTCTCTCTCTCTCTCTGTTATCATAAGGAGTTCCCAAATAGAATATTTCTATTCTAAAATGTTTATCAACATTCTTTGTAGGGAACTTCATAACTCAGCACACTTAATTAAATTCCCGAGCTAAATATTGTTTTCTTTACCGTCTTGGCAAGCCAGAGCTGGTCCTGTAGAATTTCTATATTAAGTAAGGAAATGATCTCTCTTCCCACTTATAAAAATATTTTGTATTTTAGTAAAGTTGCTTAAATAGTAAATAAAAATAGCGAAGAAAATGTAACTTGAAAACATTGTTTGTAATGCCGAGGTCGATATAACAGTTGTATTGAATCCTAGCACACAATCATTGGCAAAATTTTTTGGTCTGTGCAAAAATGATTTCATTTCATTGGGTTGGGAAATATCTCTCGAGATGTCATGGTTATCATTAACGTAGTCTTCTAAAGGTTAGAAACATTTTCTTAAAAGGTCTATCTTGAAAATTCAAAACTGTCAGAGTAGTTTATATATCATCATCATCCAGGTGCCGTATCCCCAAGGACGTCGGCAATCATGGCTCGCCACTCCTCTCTATTTCCGGTTCTCTGCAGCAACTGAGCTGCAGACATTCTTCCTCCAGTCATTCTCACCAATCCATCCATATATTTTTGTCTAGGTCTTCCTCTTGGCCGACTTCCATTGATTTTACCAGTGAGAGAGAGATGTTCCAGTTCTTGTCTTCTCACTATGTGACCCACAAACCGCATTTGTCTACCTCTCACTGAAGCCAAAAGTTCTCTCAGTGCCTACTCTCTCTAATACCTGCTCATTAGTTTTCCTTTCTGTCCATGATATTTTCAGCATCCTTCTCCAAAACCACATTTCTGCAGCCTGCAACCTCTCCTCGTCTGCCTTCCTCAAGGTCCAAGTTTCACAGCCATACAACAATACAGACCAAACAAAACATTTCACAAATCTCCTCCTAAGATTCATCGATATTTTTTAGTTGGTGACTAATGTCTTTATCTTACCAAATGCATCTTTTGCCTTGGATATTCTCTCCCTGATCTCTTTTTCGCATTTTCCATCACTTGTGACAGTGCATCCTAAATAATTAAAACTATCGGTTTGTTTAACTGTTTCAGCATTAATTCTTATATCTGTTCTTGGGGGGATTTCATCTTTGGAGATAACCATAACTTCTGTTTTCTTAATATTTATTGACAGACCTCTTTCTCTGCTTGACTGGTGTAAAGTACTGACTAAAGCTTGAAGTTTATCATGAGAGTCTGCAACAAGTGCTGTATCATCAGCGTATCTGATATTATTAATATTGACTCCTCCAACCTTAATTCCTTCCATATCTCTGAGATCTCTCATTATCATTTCACTATATAAATTGAAGAGATCAGGTGATAACACACAACCCTGTCTTACACCTCTCTTGATGTGCCGAGTCTCTGATTCGTCATTTCCTACTTTCACTGATTCCAATATAAATTCTTTATCAATCTTAGATCTTTCCCATCGTTATTTATCTGTTCCAATATCCTTATAAGGTCTACATATCTAACCCGATCAAAAGCCTTTTCATAGTCAACAAAACAAACATATAGATCTTTTTTCACTTCTATTGCTCTCTCCATCAACATTCTCAAAATAAAAATTGCATTTCTTGTCCCTTTATCTGTCATAAAACCACACTGTTCATTGCCAGTCTCTGGCAGTATCTTATTTCTTATTCTATTCAAAACAATCCTTAATATTATTTTTGTGATCTGACTCATGATACTGACAGTCCGGTGTTTATTGCACTCAAGTGTTCCTGGTATTTTTGGCATTGTGATAAATGTTGATTTGTACATCTGTGTTGCAGGCTCTCCATCTTCATATATTCCTTCCACTATTTCCATTAATATATCAATGATGTATTCTGCCAGAGCTATCAACATCTCTGCTGCTATTCCATCATCACCTCTTGCTTTATCGCTTTTCAATTGTTTTAAAGATGCCTCTATCTCTGATCTGATTATACTTGGTCCCTCTCCGTTGTCATTGAAGTCTAGATGTTCTATTCTATCATCATCAAACAATTCTCCAATATATTCCGTCCATCTTTCCAATATTTCTTTTGACTCCATTACTATGGTTCCATCCGCTTTTTTGATACCAGTGCTGATACTTCTCTTCTTTTTAAAAGTAATTTCTTTCACCTTATCATACTTTCTCCGTTCATCCCGTTTATCCAAATCTTCTACCTCCTCACAAATCTCATCCATCCATTTCTCCTTTGCCCTTGTGCATTCCCTCTTAACAGTTCTATCCAGAGCTCTATATCTATCTTCATTTTTACCCTTCTGTTGCCTTCTTTCATCCATCATTATCAAGATATCTTCTGTCATCCATTCTCTCCGAGCTCTCCTTTCTGTTGGTATTATTTCATTACCTTCTCTTATTGCATTTTCCATATTTTGCCACTTTTGCTGGGGATGTTGGAGCACTGTTTACATATATATATATATATATATATATATATATATATATATATATATATATATATATATATATATATACATACATACATACATACACACATACACACACACATATACAGTATATAAGTGTGTAAATCCATTTCCCTTATGAAGACGTGGCATCCCTCACTACCCATAAATAATAAAAAAAAAAGGTTCAATATCACTGGAGCTTGTTCCAATGATAAGTATCTATCATTAAATGAGATTTACAATTTTTATTTTTGTTTCTTTTTCCCTGTATCTAATGAATAAAGAATATCACTATAAAAATATAAGTTATTTTGCACCAAAAGTTTTGTTGTCAAAGAAAACTAAATCAGAACGTCTTTTACGAAAGTGAAGAATATTTTCACCAAATATCGCCTGCGTATGATTTGCACTTAAAGTAAGTTGTGAATGGACATGGTTGTCGTATATATAACTTTATGACAGCTGATAATTGAATAGACTCCTTCTAAAATATAAACACAGTTCAAACATTCATGTAAATCAGTGGTTCTTAACCTTTTTTTCAATGTATGCACCTCTTTCAAATCAGCAGTCAGTTCTCGCACCCCCTGGAGTGCTGAAATAAAAAAAATAAAGTTAAAATGCAAAGTTGATGTGTATTAGGAAATTAGGTGTAGGTTTATCTACAGTTCAGAGCACTGCTGTAGCAAAAATAACAATAACAGTAAGAATAACAATAATAATAATAATAATAATAATAATAATTATTATTATTATTATTATTATTATTATTATTATTATTATTATTATTATTGTTGTTATTATTATTATTTATTTTATTTTGTTTTATTTTATTTTATTTTATTTTATTTTATTTTTTATTTTTTGCAGAAAAAAATAACGTGCCTTTATAAAAATATATTTTGCTTTAATTATTCATAGGCATCCCCGCACCCCTTAGGAACCGGCTTCGCACCCCCTAGGGGGTGGGCGAGCACCCCTGGTCAAGAACCACTAAATTCTAAATTAAACTTACATTCATCAATCACTCCATTCCAGCCGTTAATTCCTCTTCCTCACGAACCTCCTCCTCAGTTTTGACAAAGTCTTCCTACTTCGCCTCCGAATCAAAAGCGAAGTTCGCCCGGCCTTGCCCTTTGACAGCGTTCGGCGGGAAGTCCAAAACGAGCAACTTCCGTCCGTCCGTCCGTCGCGTCTGTTCGCTCTTATCATTGCGTCTCTCATCAAGACATTGCAGCTGTCTTGTGTCAACCTTGACATTTCGAGAGAGCAGTAGTCGATAATATGCCTTTGCCAGATCTGCAACGTCCTATCAGCGGGAAGTTGTATCTCTCTCTCTCTCTCTCTCTCTCTCTCTCTCTCTCTCTCTCTCTCTCTCTCTCTCTCTCTGTGTCTTTTGATTGGCATAACTTTGGCACTATGTCCTATTGGAGTCTCCACCAAGGTATTCCGGTGTCTTTCAGGCATGCATGCAGGATTCGTGTTGCAAGGAGTAGTCATGAGGTTGGTCTTGTACCCTGAAGATGTCAGAGTTTTCTGTCAATTCTTTAGGTTTTTGCAATATTCTTGCATAGTGCTATAATAATGGTTGTGGAGATGCCTGATTTAATTTATTAGAACATCTTTATAATCATCAGTTTTCATTTAATATTTTCCAATGAAAAAGAGCAAGTTAATGCTTTGATTTTTGGACTTACTAATATAGTATAATAATGGTTATCGAAATGTCTAATTTGAACCGTGAGAACATGGTTATAATTACCCGTTTTCATTTGATATTTTTCACGGAAAAAGAGAAAGATAATGATTAGGTTTTGCCATATTCTTGCAATCTTTCCAGTAGTATAGTAATGGTTATCGAAATGTTTAATTTGCCATGTGAGAACATGGTTATAATTACCAGTTTTCATTTGATATTTCCCACTGAAAAAGAGAAAGTTAATGTTTTAATTTTTGGACTGTACTTATGAACATTCCAGTAGTATAGCAAC
Organism: Macrobrachium rosenbergii; assembly: GCF_040412425.1. Lineage (NCBI taxonomy): Eukaryota > Metazoa > Arthropoda > Malacostraca > Decapoda > Palaemonidae > Macrobrachium > Macrobrachium rosenbergii. Next base: position 23,268,117 of record NC_089744.1, on the reverse strand, counting down.
GGTTATCGAAATGTCTAATTTGACCCGTGAGAACATGGTTATAATCATCAGTTTTCATTTGATATATTCCAAAAAATAAAAGCAAGTTAAGGCTTTAGGTTTGAGCATATTCTTGCAAGCTTTCCAGGGCTATAGGACTGATTTTTGAAATGTCTCATTCAGTTCTTGAGAACATAATTACAATTGTCATCTTTCATTTTCATATTCTCCACTGACAACAAGCAATGTTTAAGCTTAACTGTATATAAATCCTTTTATAACATATCCCAACATCCTCCAATGACGTCAAATTCATAAACAGTAATAAAACAATCGTTACTTGATATATTTATATTTATTCAGATAGAGATTATTTCCCTTCGGTCACTATTTACCACATTATAATTTTTTTTACAAATGAAAAAACTTTTTGATTGAAAAGAGCTTATGAAAAAAACGGAAAGTTGAAATTACAAAGTAACTGAAAGTATTAAATTATGAAGAGGAAGCAACTGAACCTTTTAAAAGATCATTTGTTTTGAGAGAGAGAGAGAGAGAGAGAGAGAGAGAGAGAGAGAGAGAGAGAGAGAGAGAGAGAGAGAGATTGAGATTTATGAGCGAGCCCTTCTGATTGTGGG
>NC_089744.1:23232500-23262500 GCF_040412425.1 Macrobrachium rosenbergii | reverse complement strand
AACTTTAACCTTAAATAAAATCAAAACTACTGAGGCTAGAGGGCTGCAATTTGGTATGTTTGATGATTGGATGGTGGATAACCAACATACCAATTTGCAGCCCTCTAGCCTCAGTAGTTTTCAAGATCTGAGGCCGGACAGGAAAAGTGCTGACGGACAGACAAAACCGGCGCAATAGTTTTCTTTTACAGAAACAAAAAAAAATCAACTATACCCCATCTATGGTGTTTAAAGAAAGCGGAACCTCGCTTCCCGAACAATAACATTCTACACCCTGAGACGCAAACGCCCCAAACGGCTCCCTCCCAGAGAGATTATATACTCTTTATTCGGCCAAAGGAATCCTTATTTGCATGTCTATACCACATAAAATTTAAGGGCCTTCTTCCGTCGAGGCACGGCCAACAGAAGTGGTATGTTTTCGATCCTATTAAGCGACGTCCGTAAAACACATTGATGTCAGCCGTAGTGATAGCAGTTTTACTCACTTGTGTCGGAGGCTGTAGGAAAGAGGGGGGCGTGCTATCTGTTAAATGAGAGACAGAGAGAGAGAGAGAGAGAGAGAGAGAGAGAGAGAGAGAGAGAGAGAGAGAGAGGCTTATGAAATTTACGAGTCAGGTTCTTATATGCACCGGCATATTCTCTCTCTCTCTCTCTCTCTCTCTCTCTCTCTCTCTCTCTCTCTCTCTCTCTTATATACAGTCTTCTTCTTCATATATATATATATATATATATATGTGTGTGTGTGTGTGTGTGTGTGTATATGTGTGTGTGTGTGTGTATAAAGACAAAATCCGCGAAGGAAAGAGAAACACTTTTTGGATTTTGTCTTTTATTTATATATTCATCACGTTCCATATTTTGTGATTCAGTTATACATACATATATATATACATGCATTATATATATATATGTATGTATGTATGTATGTATGTATGTATGTATGTATGTATGTATGTATGTATGTATGTATGTATGTATTGACATAAAGATATACCCCACTTTCTGACTCAAGTTGGGCAGCTCCCTTTATGATACACTCATACAAAGGACAAATACACAAACACTTTCAGTCAAGTGTTTTATGAAAGTGTATACTAACACTGACCTGCTCCTATCTCATGCAATTATGAAGTGTTCAGACTTCAAGTCAAGCAACAATAATCAACTTAGATTTCAAGAGACCAAAAAAAACTACACGTACTCATATACTCAATCCCTTAAGGATATATGTATGTATATATAATCAGAAAGCTACAAACGTCCTTTAATATCCAATTCGCTCTACCTCGGAAATAATATATTTTGTGGCCGACTGGGTTAGTGCGTCCCTGTAGTCCTGAGTCCTCGTCCGTCGCTGGTTCGACCCCACGGGACGGTGGACTTATTATCAACTAAAAAATTCCCCTTCGGTAACATATATGAAAATATATTATTTCCGAGGTAGAGCGAATTGGATATTAAAGGACGTTTGTAGCTTTCTGATTGTATATGAATCACGGTGATGTGATAAATAGTCGTATGTATATATGTACATGTATTTATGTGTGCATGCTACACACCTGCTGACAGGTGTGAAATGTCAAGGTGAGCGTTCCGTTTCTCTGGTGTAAAGAAATTGCTTTCTTTAATTTCTTTAAGCCAGGAAAATTCAGTGACAATAATATATATTATTGTGTGTGCGTCCGCAGAGAGAGAGAGAGAGAGAGAGAGAGAGAGAGAGAGAGAGAGAGAGAGAGAGAGGGAAGGAAAAGTCAGTAACAACAATTTATCATTGTGTGTTTGCAGAGAGAGAGAGAGAGAGAGAGAGAGAGAGAGAGAGAGAGAGAGAGAGAGAGAGAGAAGGAAAAGTCAGTAACATCAATATACAATGATGTGTGTGTACAGGGGAGAGAGAGAGAGAGAGAGAGAGAGAGAGAGAGAGAGAGAGAGAGAGAGAGAGAGAGAGAGAGAGAGAGAGACTGTTATACTCACAAAAATTATGCCAAATAACCAGACTAATATATAGCAAATCCTAAAGATATTTTAATGCAACGAGAGAGAGAGAGAGAGAGAGAGAGAGAGAGAGAGAGAGAGAGAGAGAGAGAGAGAGAGAGAGAGAGATTATTAAACTCACAAAAATTATGCCAAATAACCAGGCTAATATATAGCAAATCCTAAAGATATTTTAACGCAGCGAGAGAGAGAGAGAGAGAGAGAGAGAGAGAGAGAGAGAGAGAGAGAGAGAGAGAGAGAGAGAGAGAGAGAGAGATTGTTAAACTCACAAAAATTATGCCAAATAACCAGACTAATATATAGCAAATCCTAAAGATATTTTAACGCAGCGAGAGAGAGAGAGAGAGAGAGAGAGAGAGAGATTGTTAAACTCACAAAAATTATGCCAAATAACCAGGCAAATATATAGCAAATCCTAAAGATATTTTAACGCAGCGAGAGAGAGAGAGAGAGAGAGAGAGAGAGAGAGAGAGAGAGAGAGAGAGAGAGAGAGAGAGAGAGAGAGAGATTGTTAAACTCACAAAAATTATGCCAAATAACCAGACTAATATATAGCAAATCCTAAAGATATTTTAACGCAGAGAGAGAGAGAGAGAGAGAGAGAGAGAGAGAGAGAGAGAGAGAGAGAGAGAGAGAGAGAGAGAGAGAGAGAGATTGTTAAACTCACAAAAATTATGATAAATAGCCAGGCTAATATATAGCAAATCCTAAAGATATTTTAACGCAGCGAGAGAGAGAGAGAGAGAGAGATTGTTAAACTCACAAAAATTATGCCAAATAACCAGGCTAATATATAGCAAATCCTAAAGATATTTTAACGCAGCGAGAGAGAGAGAGAGAGAGAGAGAGAGAGAGAGAGAGAGAGAGAGAGAGAGAGATTGTTAAACTCACAAAAATTATGCCAAATAACCAGACTAATATATAGCAAATCCTAAAGATATTTTAACGCAGCGAGAGAGAGAGAGAGAGAGAGAGAGAGAGAGAGAGAGAGAGAGAGAGAGAGAGAGAGAGAGAGATTGTTAAACTCACAAAAATTATGCTAAATAGCCAGGCTAATATATAGCAAATCCTAAAGATATTTTAACGCAGCGAGAGAGAGAGAGAGAGAGAGAGAGAGAGAGAGAGAGAGAGAGAGAGAGAGAGATTAAACTCACAAAATTATGCCAAATAACCAGGCTAATATATAGCAAATCCTAAAGATATTTTAACGCAAAGAGAGAGAGAGAGAGAGAGAGAGAAATTGTTAAACTCACAAAAATTATGCCAAATAACCAGGCTAATATATAGCAAATCCTAAAGATATTTTAACGCAGCGAGAGAGAGAGAGAGAGAGAGAGAGAGAGAGAGAGAGAGAGAGAGAGAGAGAGAGAGAGAGAGAGAGAGAGAGAGAGGCAGTACTAGGAACGCAACGAGTATCATAAAGCTGGCCATAATCGAGAATGAGGGCTTGGCATCATCAGTGCCAGGAAGCTATGTCGAGAGTCATTAAAAGTAAGCCCTTTGTCTACCCTCAAACAAAGCTTCGACTTGACGTTTTCATTTGCAGTTTTTGTGTTTGTGCTATTGTTTGTACTTCTCACTTCCCTCTCCTTCCCTCACCCCCTGGCGTTTTCCTCGCGTTCCTCACTTGTTTACTTCTCTCGTCTGGGTAATTTTCTTCTTACTACTTTTTTCAATGCTGCCTAGGGCCTTTTGGGAGGAGTGAAATCAACAAAAATCCCTCCAAAAATCCCTCAGAATTCTAACAGCCTTCAGCTACTTGCAGGTTGAAATATAGCAATAATCTTGCAACAGATTTTGTGTAGATCACATGATAAGTTTGACAGGCAATGTAATTAATATTTTCTCATAATAATTTAGAGAGCAAAGATTGTTTCTGTATGTATATTTAAGTATTTTCCTTTCTGTAAGCTCAGACCCGCTTATCACAAAGCAATTTCTGAGTGCCTATATGTGTATGGTAATTTTCCTCTTTCCTTTTTTATTTTTTTTTTTTTTTAGAATTTGATGAAATAGGACATTCTTAGTTTTAAGTCTGTTCAGGAAAATGTATTCTTTAAAAATAGAAGAAAAAAAATTACTCAGTTTTCTTATCAATTTCTGCGTATCATTTGATGAATGTAACGTCTAAGAGTATTGACAAGCATATATTACAATTTTATGTTCATTTTAATAAAAGTTATTTATTTCTGGTGCCAATTACCATTTCGTATAAATCATTCTGTCAATCAGTCAGCCTTCTTGAGCCACCTATCTCTGTTTTACAGTGTACTAAGAGAGTCCCCGTAGTCGGGTAGTGCCGTCAGTGCTCCTCACGTGGTGTACTGTAGGCATTACTAAAGGGTGTTTGCAGCATCCCTCTGGGACTCGGCTGCACCAGTTTTTGAGCATTTTACTTTACTCCCATTCACGTTTCTTTCCTTCAGCCTTGCTGTCCAACCTCTCTAGCTGTTATTTCTCAGTGCAATTGTGGCGCTTTCTCCCAATTCCACCTTTGGATCCTTGTACGTCATCTCATTTATTTTCTACATCTCTTTATCTTGTTATATTAAATTTCGTAAATCAATCAATCGAGAGAGAGAGAGAGAGAGAGAGAGAGAGAGAGAGAGAGAGAGAGAGAGAGAGATAAAAGAAGTCCTTCACTGTAGCAATTCCAATTTCATCGACATCCATCAAGCTTCTCTCTCTCTCTCTCTCTCTCTCTCTCTCTCTCTCTCTCTCTCTCTCTCTCTCTCTCTCTCCCTCCCTCCGCTGTCACTTGTGGCTTCCATTTTTCATTCACAGAAAGAAATTAAAAAGTGGTTCAATTACTTTTTCCAGTTTTTTTTTTATTTGACTTTTAGAATGTCATTTTCTTGATAGTTTTAGTTTCATTAGTAAGCGATACGTTTGCGTAAATCAAAGAGGTTGGTGTTTTATATATATATATATATATATATATATATATATATATATATATATATATATATATATATATATATATATATATATATATAACTAAATAGTTCAGCTTTCCTGTTACTTGAAATTTTCCCAATACCAAAAACACCAGCCATTGCTTTATATATATGTATCGTCCATTCATAAATATAAAACTAGCTAGAAAACAGAAAATTCAGTATAAAGGAACGCCAAAAAACGGAAAAAAGTAAGTGAAGAACTTTTATATATACAGTATATAGTATATATATACATATATAAATATATATTATATATGTCTATATATATATATATATATATATATATATATATATATATATATATATATATATATATATATATATATATATATATATATGACTGCTAAATGCGTCACATCATAGTTGTGACTTCCACCACTATGCTCTTATGTCAATAAAGCTATAATTACTCATATGAATATGAATAAACAACTCTACAAAAAAACTTACTGAGAGAGAGAGAGAGAGAGAGAGAGAGAGAGAGAGAGAGAGAGAGAGAGAGAGAGAGAGAGAGAGAGACTGTCTCGTTCGTTCAATCCGAATTCACTAAAAGGTGGGCCACCAACCCAGGTATAAAATGGACAGCCATTGATGGAAGCCTCTGGAGAGCTAATAGCAAATCCATTAGCATGGTGGCCTATTGAGAGGTACTGCCCAATATTGTTCCTCAATGGCGTTTACAGTTCAGAGGGGGAAAATACCTTCCCTACAATTGAATATATTTATTTATTTGTTTATCAATTTGTTAGCTTATTTCTTTTCTAATAACTGATTCCTCCTTCTTGTGTTACCTATAACTTTCTGTTCTTGCAAATGACCACTATATTCTTTGGAGGCTTGATTTTCTCTTTTAAAAACTGATCTCTCTCTCTCTCTCTCTCTCTCTCTCTCTCTCTCTCTCTCTCTCTCTCTCTCTCTCTCTCTCTCTCTCTCTCTCCCTTGTGGCTTCCATTTTTCATTCACAGAAAGAAATTAAAAAATGGTTCAATTACTTTTTCTATTTTTATTATTTTTTTTTTGCTTTTATAATGTCATTTTCTTACTAGTTTTGGTTTTATCAGTAAGCGATGCGTTTTCGTAAATCAAAGAGGGTGGTGTTATATATTTATGTATATATATATATATATATATATATATATATATATATATATATATATATATATATATATATATATATATGTGTGTGTGTGTGTGTGTGTGTGTGTGTGTGTGTGTTTGTATATACACATATATTTCCTGTTACCTTCTAATACTTCTTGCAAATGAACACCAAAATATTCTATGGAAGCCTGAATTTCCAGTCAATGGTCCCAGCTTGTTCCATAGGAATAGGGTTCGTCCTCTTCTGAATAATAATAATAATAATAATAATAATAATAATAATAATAATAATAATAATAATAATAATAATAATAATAATAATAACGTGAGTCTTGAAATGGAGAAACAAATCCAAAACATATTTAAAAATAAATTGATTGCAAAGGGGAATCGAAAAGAATCCCGCAAGCTCTCTGTATAGATTTATTTCTAAGTATATTTGTACGCATACGTAACTGTGTATTAGTTTCGCCAATAATAATAATAATAATAATAATAATAATAATAATAATAATAATAATAATAATAATAATAATAATAATTATGGCTATTTTTCCCTTAAACCCAGATATGAACATTTATTTAACTTCATGAAAAAAGGTTATTGGGAGTTATGGGTTATATAACTGCATATAAAATTTTTTCACAGATTCTTTCATCAGACTATTATACATATGAAGGTATACATATATACATATAAATATTATATATATGTATGTATAATCAACACACAATCACGTGTGGAATAGAAATAAATTTCTGACTCACATCAGGATCGAACCCAGGAAAACATGCTAGTATGCAAGGCAGTTAGCCTGCCCAGGCAAAGCCTTAGGCACAGTGGTACTTACTGTAGGTTCCAACTTCTTTATGACTTGTGTGGCTTGGTTGGCAGCGGTCTTGTCTTTCAGTTGAAAGACCTGGGGTCGACCCTGATGTAGGTCGGAAATTAATATGTATATGAAAGGCTTGATAAACCAATTTCCAAAAATTTACACGACCGTTGTAAGAAAAGTGCTGTTTCCTTCAATGACAAGGGTCCAATTATTCTTACTTTTCATTCACCGGTGGTATGTTTGTATGCGTATGTGTGTGTGTGTATTTGTGTACGTGTGTGTCTGTGTGTGTGTGTCAGGGCATGAGTACGAAGGAAAAGCTATCGCAATTATCTCGGAAGATTATTCCTTTGATGTGTCTCCGAAGACTGGCGCGAATCTCGGGGGAAATTTCATTTGTAAATGGCATCAGAAACTTATTTTCTCAGAATTAAGCCGATGTGAATGATCTCTCTCTCTCTCGGTGAAGTCCGCTTTTTTTTTTTTTTTCAAAGTCTTAAAATCGAAAGGACGATTAAAAGTCTGGTTAAGCTTTTTTTTTTTTTTTTGGATTAGAACTTCAAAGGTTCAAGCGAAGATGCAATATATTACTGCCCTGAAACGATTCTCCTTGTGCTTTTAATAATTTTTATTTGCATTTTTATGTATTCGTTTATTAATTTGTTCGTTTGTCTTTGCTTTGGGATAACTGATCCTTTCTTTCTGTAATTTTTTGTAATCTTTTCTCAATTTTTTTTTCAAGTGAAAACCACATTCTTTGGAAGCTTTAATTTCGTTACATTATTTTGTGAAACAATCTTTTATATATATATATATATATATATATATATATATATATATAGTACTTATATTAGGTATGTGTGTGTGTTTACATTCAAAATCTAACAATCATTTCTGAAAGGTATACCTCCATGTGTAATAGCCCCAAAACGTATCTGAATTTGAGAGACGTCGAAAATCACAAACAGTTGCATAAAATACTTCCAAATTCTTAAGCACTGAATAATTCTCTATATCAGGCGTAAGGACATGCATGCTCTGTAGCAGTCGTGGAGTAACAAACAAACAAACAAACACACACACACACAAAATACGACTACAGAGTCAATCAAACAACACTTAACACAATTAACTCACTTTCCCTCGCAGAAAGAAGCAATATCTTCTTCCCACCGCTCTTCAACAGAAATCAAATCACAGTCGTAAAGGAAATTTACGAGGCAGCGAGACCCAAATTCCCAGCCAAAGCTGAGAGAAGTTATACTGAGCTGAAAAAGCCTTTAGAAGGATCGCGAAGAAACTTCACAATAAGTAGGACTTCCAGGCTTACTTACGGAGTCAGGATGTCCCCAGGAAGTCACTCGAGAATGTGAATAGGCATATTTTTATCCCCTCGCGCTTTGAAATATACATTCAGGGATGTTTTTACGTCAACTTCCGCCAGTTTCCATAGGCCTAATGCCAGGCCTAAGACCTCTGTGTCGTATAGTAGCCTGGGAAGCGTTTAGCATCACGCGAACTTGTTTGCTTTCTGTAAAAGAAAACGATTGTGCCGGCTTTGTCTGTCCGTCCGCACTTTATGCTGTCCGCACTTTTTCTTTCCGCCCTCAGATCTTAAAAACTACTGAGGCTAGAGGGCTGCAGATTGGTATGTTGAACATCCACCCTCTAATCATCAAAAATACCAAATTGCACCCCTCTAGCCTCTATCATTTTTATTTCATTTAAAGTTAAAGTTAGCCATGATCGTGCTTCTGGCAACGCTATAGGACATGGGCCGCGGCTTATACAGCATTATACCGAGACCACCGAAAGATAGATCTATTTTCGGTGGCCTTCATTATACGCTGTAGCGGCTGTACAGAAAACTCGATTGCGCCGGCATATTTTACTTGTTTTTTCATTGTTTACAGTTTTAGTATCGTAAATAGGTGGGTCTATTTTTCGTTGAATCATCTAAAGCGTCTTCTGATTTTCTCATTAATTTTGGTGTATCCTTCTTAAATGAGGTGTTACATTTTGATACCAAGTCCAATAAGTGTCCATTCTAAAACTTACGAAAATGCATCATTCTTACGAGAGTATTGAGAAGGAAGAGGTTTAAAAGAAAAAAATTTTTTTTTTTTTTTTTGCCACCTTCTAAGTACTTTTAAACAAAGAACAATGTCTGTTTTTTTCTGCCATAACTCGCGATTCTCGTAAATATTGAAGAAAAGATAATAACATATTCCCGACAGTTCAAATCCGACAATGTCTAAATTTTGCATACCCTAAAAATCATTTACCCCTGCGTCTAAACAGTCCTGGTTCCCATAACATTCTCCAATGTTCTTGAGTATTAATCATTTCTATTTTGCCTGACCTTAATCTCTTCTGATTTGCCTGACCTTAACCTCTTCTGTTTTGCCTGACCTTAATCTCTCCTGTTTTGCCTGACCTTAATCTCTTCTGTTTTGCCTGACCTTAATCTCTCCTGTTTTACCTGACCTTAATCTTTCCTGTTTTGCCTGACCTTAATCTCTTCTGTTTTGCCTGACCTTACCCTCTCTGTTTTGCCTGATCTTAATCTCCTCTGTTTTGCCAGACCTTAATCTCTCCTGTTTTGCCTGACCTGAATCTCTTCTGTTTTGCCTGACCTTAATCTCTCCTGTTTTGCCTGACCTTAATCTCTTCTGTTTTGCCTGACCTTAATCTCTTCTATTTTGCCTGACCTTAATCTCTTCTGTTTTGCCTGACCTTAATCTCTTCTGTTTTGCCTGACCTTAACCTCTCCTGTTTTGCCTGACCTTAATCTCTTCTGTTTTGCCTGACCTTAATCTCTTCTGTTTTGCCTGACCTTAACCTCTCCTGTTTTGCCTGACGTTAATCTCTTCTGTTTTGCCTGATTCTGTTTTGCCTGACCTTAATCTCTTCTGTTTTGCCTGATTCTGTTTTGCCTGACGTTAATCTCTTCTGTTTTGCCTGATTCTGTTTTGCCTGACCTTAATCTCTTCTGTTTTGCCTGACCTTAACCTCTCCTGTTTTGCCTGACGTTAATCTCTTCTGTTTTGCCTGATTCTGTTTTGCCTGACCTTAATCTCTTCTGTTTTGCCTGACCTTAATCTCTTCTGTTTTGCCTGACCTTAACCTCTCCTGTTTTGCCTGACGTTAATCTCTTCTGTTTTGCCTGACCTTAATCTCTTCTGTTTTGCCTGACCTTAATCTCTTCTGTTTTGTCTGACCACCATATGCAAATGATGCCATCGACAGAGACGATAATCTAAGATCTATGCTTTCTCCTTAAACGATTTAAATCAGTTTAGCGTTTATAATCTGAGCTGCTATCATTAAAATGCAAATTCTCTCATTGATCATAGTTTACGTAACATACACATCATTAATAGAAAGGATAATGGGAATGAATAAGTACTTAGGGTGTTAAGGTTTCCCGTTTTGGTCTCTCTTTTGAGCGAGAATTCTTACGTTACATTTTGTGACGGGGTTTTCTGTGAGGAAAGAGAGAGAGAGAGAGAGAGAGAGAGAGAGAGAGAGAGAGAGAGAGAGAGAGAGAGAGAGAGAGAGAGAGAGAGAGAGAATTTAAGCAACTTAGGAAACTAGAGAGAAAGGGGGAAGAAATTTATGCAGTTCAGGAGAGAGAGAGAGAGAGAGAGAGAGAGAGAGAGAGAGAGAGAGAGAGAGAGAGAGAGAGAGGGGGAGAGAGGGGGCAGTCTAAGCAACTGTGGAGAGGGAGAGATTTAAGCAACTGAAAAGGAGAGAAAGAAATTTATGTATATAAGAGAGAGAGAGAGAGAGAGAGAGAGAGAGAGAGAGAGAGAGAGAGAGAGAGAGAGAGAGAGAAATCATGCATATAAGAGAGAGAGAGAGAGAGAGAGAGAGAGAGAGAGAGAGAGAGAGAGAGAGAGAGATAAAATACGTAAGAAATTATAAGAGACATACAGACAGATTTCAGTACCCCAGGCTCTTTATAATACAATATATCATTTGTAGCAAGATTTACTCCATTCACCCTATCAATCATCCAAATCTTCATCATACCCTACTGTTCACAGACTCTAGTAACGAGACCACCGCATACCAAGTCTCGAGCATTTTACCACTTTTCAAATTACAGCGCTTGATTTTTTATACTCCGTTCTGTCTCTTCTCTGCAACATGCATTTCAAAAACTTGATATTTCTCCCTTTCTCTCTTCCTCTCTTGTTTCTTTTCATCTACGTCTTTCTCATTTTTTTTTTTTAACTCTGTTTCCTGCCGAAGTTGTTCTTTCTTTTTGTTTTACCTCTTTGTTACTGCGAGACTTTCGTCCTCCTTCCTCCCCCATGCAGGAAATTTGTTTTCTTTCGTTGCTCCTGACTTTTACGAATTCCCTTCCAACTGCTGTTGTGGTTTTAGGTCTGGTTCTCTCGGTTCGTCCTGTGGCGGTTTGCGAATGGAGCAGTGCAAGTTTTTAGTTTTCTGTAAAAGAAAACTATTGTGCCGGCTTTGTCTGTCCGTCCGTACTTTTTCTGTCCGCCCTCGGATCTTAAAAACTACTGAGGCTAGAGGGCTGCAAATTGGTATGTTGGTCATCCACCCTCCTGTCTTCAAACGTGCCAAATTTCAGCCCTCTAGCGTCAGTAGTTTTTATTTTATTCGAGGTTAAAGTTAGCCATAACCGTGCTTCTGGCAAAGATACAGGCCACCACCGTATCGTGGTTAAAGTTTTATGGGTCGCGGCTCATACGGTATTATACCGAAACCACCAAAAGATAGATCTATTTTCGGTGGCCTTGATTATACGCTGTACAGAAAACTTGATTGCGCCGAAGTTCCTTCGGCGCATTTTTTACTTGTTTTCCTTTTATTTTCATGATTTACGGCGCAAAAGCTTCATTTCTAAGTCTTGAATTATTTAATTTTGTAATTTTGGTCTTTTCTCTCCGTTCTCTATAATCAGATTTTTTCCGATTTGGTTGTTTTCTGTGTGAAATGTTTAATCCAAATAATTTTTTGGGTAAACAGAAGTTTCCCAAATAGTACGTTGTTATTTAGCATATATATATATATATATATATATATATATATATATATATATATATATATATATATATATATATATATATATATATATATACATATATATATATATATACATATATATATATATATATATATATATATATATATATATATGTATGTATATATATATATATATATATACATATAGGATATTTTAAGTATTATGTTCGAGGGAAAGGAAAAATAGAGAAAAAATGTAACACTGATAAAATGAAGAATAAAAAATGAAATTCTTAGCCTCATTTTTTTTGTGACATTCTGTCTTCTTATTGATTGATTGATTGATTGATTGAACATAGAATTTAGGCTAAAGTCCAAGCTCTGGGACTTATGAGGTCATTCAGCGCTGAAACGGAAATTGACAGTAAAAGATTTGAAAGGTACCACAGGAAGAAAACCTCTCAGCTGCACTATGGATCAAAGTAAGAAGAAAGAAAGAGAATATGAAAGGAGGTACTGTAAAAGGAACGAAAGGGGTTGCAGCTAGGGGCCTGAGGAAGGCAATATTTTTTTAATGCATATATTTACTGTTCAAAAAATGCAAGAAATCTGTATATTCTGCCATAACCATAAGTCCATTTACCTTACGAATATTTGTACATTAAAACTATGCAAAATATAATTAAAAGTTTTATATTAGATATTTTAACAAAATTGCCCTTAAGTGCTTAATGTTTATTCATTATTACAACAGCTATAGGGCGAACCGTTGTAGAATTTAATGAGGTATTGCTCTTGCATATAGAGTTAAAATTAAAATTATTTTATACTTCAATCTCGTTAACATCCTTTGAATCTGCAAACTTGTTCCAACTATTATTATTATTATTATTATTATTATTATTATTATTATTATTATTATTATTATTATTATTATTATTATTCAGATGATGAACCCTAGTCATATGGAACAAGCCCACTACAGGGGCCATTGACTTGAAATTCAAGCTTTCAAAGAATATTACAGTGTTCATTTGAAAGAAGTAACAGATTATTATTATTATTATTATTATTATTATTATTATTATTATTATTATTATTATTATTATTATTATTATTCAGAAGATAATCCACTATTCATGTGGCACAAGCCCACCAAAGAGGCCACTGACTTGGAATTCAAGAAATAATTGTTAATTTTATTATTATTATTATTATTATTATTATTATTATTATTATTATTATTATTATTATTATCATCATCCAGAAGATGAACCCTATTCATATGGAACAAGCCCACCACAGGGGCCACTGACCTGAAATTCAAAGTTCCAAAGAATATAGTGTTTATTTAAAAGAGATAAAGAGATTAAAAGATAAAGTAAAACGAAAGATAAAGTAAATACGAAGAGTAGAAACAAAAACAAACAAACGAAAGAGAGAACGACAGACAAAAAAAAAAAAAAAAAAACACAAAATAAAAACTCGCCACGCATTCTCCCCACGCAAACTATTCTCCGCCATTCAAAATCTCTTTCCAAGAAACGTGGAACAGGAAACACGCGCCTAACTGTGTTACGCATTCTCTCTCTCACGAACGTAGCTCACTCTTTCCTTCCGTTCGTCTTTCTGAATAATTCAGGAACGTGAATCCTGTTTAACCGAAGCCAGGAAGCACAGCCCACATTCGGATGCAAATTGGCCCGCTGGAACTTGCATTCAAAATGATACCGACTACATTCTTTCCACGAGATGGATACGAGTTATCAACGTAGATTAGAACATGGCCCAGATGCGAGAGTTTTGATGTTTTAGCATTATTATCGGGTTATTCATTAAGTTGTCAATTCATTTTTTTTTTTGTTTTTCTAATAATTGATCTCCTTCTCTCTGTATTTCCTTTTACCTTCTGTTACTTCTTTTTGATTAACACCTTATCTGTTGGAAGCTTGGATAATAATAATAATAATAATAATAATAATAATAATAATAATAATAATATAATAATAATAATAATAGTCTGTTTCGTCCTTCAAATGAACACTGTAATATTCTTTGAAAGCTTGAATTTCAAGTCAGTGGCCCCTGTGGTGGGCTTCATCATCTGAATAATAATAATAATAATAATGAAACGACCCTGTAACGAGGCTGTGATATCGAGATTTAAAAGCCACAGTAGTGTTAGAAATATTTGAGGCTTTTAATTCTCAATAATAATAATAATAATAATAATAATAATAATAATAATAATAATAATAATAATAATAATAATAATAATGATAATAATAATAATAATAATAATGGTTAAATATGTGTTTTCTCTTGATTTCTATAACTAGACCACTTTCTGTATTCTTTTGGATTCTTCAGCTAATTTGTGCTTATTTGCATATCCCCATAATCTCAATTGTCATAAATATTGTAGAGAATTGTCATGATTAAGAGAAATGCATGAACAAATTAGGTAGGAGATTTTAAACTTGCATTTTTTTAGAACATAAAAAAAACAACATGTAGTGATTCGCTTCCAAGAGGAAGCGTGTCTGTTTTTCAGGAAAGGGACTGTTCAGCTTCTCGAAGAAATAGATTACGTTGGTCGTGAAACCATAAGTCGATTTAATACCCCGTCGAATCTGCTGCACAGAAATCACTAACATGTTGCGTATTTGTATCATCATCATTGTTATTTATTAATAATTATTTATGATGCTTATTTGTTTATTATTATTTCAGTAGATGAAACCTATTCCCATGGAACAAGCACACCAAAGGGTCCACTGACTTGAAATTCTTCAAGCTTCCAAAGAATGTTGGTTTCAACCTCCCACCGCAGCAGACCCCACACTGCGGCAGTAACTGATCACGCTACAGAGCCAGTGATTTTCCATGCCCCTTGGGGAGACGCGAACCCCTGGGAACATCTGAGAGGGATGCCACAACCCCAGCCACCATAACAGGTTTCATACCAAATTTTAAGGAAAACAAGTAAAAAATGCGCCGAAGTTTCTCCGGCGCAATCGAGTTTTCCGTACAGCCGCTACAGCGTATAATCGAGGCCACCGAAAATAGATCTGTCTTTCGGTGGTCTCGGTATAATGCTATATGAGCCGCGACCCATGAAACTTAAACCGCGGCCCGGTGGTGGCCTGGTCTATATCGTTGCCAGAAGCACGATTATGGCTAACTTTAACCTTAAATAAGATAAAAACTACTGATGCTAGAGGGCTGCAATTTGGTATGTTTGATGACTGGAGGGTGGATGATCAACATACCAATTTGCAGCCTTCTAGCCTCAGTGGTTTTTAAGATCTGAGGGCGGACAGAAAAGATGCGGACGGACAGACAAAACTGGCTACAAAACAAACAAACATAGATGATCACTCTAAAAGAATAGCCATGGATGAGGGACTCCTCCTTTGTGCGAAGTTTGACAGAAATGTATTCAAGAATACCGGATTTAATGCAAACGTTAGTTTCATTTGTGAGAGAGAGAGAGGGAATTTTTATATTTATCCCTCTCCACAAAACTTATTGCCACCCTGCAATGAAACTACTCTCATGACAAGTTACCAATCTTCTGTGTATTAGACAGAGAGAGAGAGAGAGAGAGAGAGAGAGAGAGAGAGAGAGAGAGAGAGAGAGAGAAATTATTATATCGTTCCGCAAGGCTTATTGCCACCTGGCGATAAAACCACTCATGACCAGTTATCTATCTGTATATTAGCAAAAGAGAGAGAGAGAGAGAGAGAGAGAGAGAGAATTGTTTTCATATAACGTTCTACAAGAATTATTGCCACCCTGCAATGAAACCACTCATGACCAATTATCAATCTCCTGTATATGAGAGAGAGAGAGAGAGAGAGAGAGAATTATTATATCGTTCCACAAGACTCGTTGCACCTGCAATAAAACCACTCATGACCAATTATCGATCTCCTGTATATTAGAGAGAGAGAGAGAGAGAGAGAGAGAGAGAGAGGGGCGGGGGTTCTTTTTTACTAATCATCCCAACCATGAAACCTCTTGTGACCATCAATCAATCTTATCTATTATCTCAAGGTTTTTTCTCCCCATGATTCGAATTCTTCAGAAAACCTTTGGGGGGAAGGGGTAGGACCTTTTGTAGCTCTTCTAATGACGCTCCTCAACGGAATTAGTTGTGGGGGGGGGAGACCTGGGTTCATTGGAGATATATATAGGAGATATCTTTGTAAAGGGAGTTTGTCAGTAGAGGTACTGGTAGTCGAGAATGACATTTAATATTTTTCAGTTTATATCTATCCGTCTTTATTTATATATATATATATATATATATATATATATATATATATATATATATATATATATATATATATATATATATATATATATATATTAGAAATAATTTGGTATGTTTGATGATTGGAGAGTGGATGATCAACGTACCAATTTGCAGCCCTCTAGCCTCGGTAGTTTTTCAGATCTGAGGGCGGACAGAATAAAGTACGGACGGACAGACAAAGCCTGCACAGTAGTTTTCTTTACAGAAAACTAAAAATTGAGGAATATCGAAACCAGATCATCCTTTGGAAAATTTTGTAATTAAGGGAAGTGATAAGTCAGAAGATCTATTGTTTTGTACAAAGTCAGGGTGAAATATTATAGCCTGATATACTGCCCTGAAATGGAAAACTGCTGTATCTGCAAAATTTTCGAAATTGAGATATGCCACCTATTGGGCTCGTGAAACTAATACACAAGTTATTGGAGTTTCAGAATGATTCTTCAGTGCTTTATTTAGGGGGTCCCATTTGCAGTATCTGCAAAATTTTCGAAATTGAGATATGCCACCTACTGGACTCGTGAAATACTAGTACACAAGTTACTGCAGTTTCAGAATGATTCTTCAGTGCTTTATTTAGGGAGTCCCATTTGCAGTATCTGCAAAAGCAATAGTAAGGCAAGGGAAAACTGCAGCATCTACCATTTTGCTCACTTCTGTATTTTTGTAGGTACTGCAGTCTTCCACTTTAGGACAGTATAGTCGTACAGCCACATTGATAAAACATGGAGTCGCATGAATGTGGATATTTCAAGCTCAGATGTCTAAGGCGTTCTGTTCCCTTGAATTGTTTCCGAGTTTATTTTTCAGCAATAATGGTATCTTTCATGCTTACATTTATGCAGTTATTTCAGCTTTACTGCTTGCTTTTTACGCATTCTTTCCTTTTCTAATCATTGATCTCTTCTTTCTGCATTTCCTATTATTGTACCTTCTGTTACTTCTCTCTAATGAAGCTCATGTTCATTGGATACCTTCTGGTATTTTTTTCTGATGAACACCAAGTTCTTTGGAAGCTGAAATTCAAGTCATTGGCTCCTGTGGGCTTGTTCCATATGAATAGGGTTCATCTTCTTCTTCTGAATAATAATAATAATAATAATAATAATAATAATAATAATAATAATAATAATAATAATAATAATAAAAACCAGATTAATAATAATAATAATAATAATAATCATAATAATTAATAATAATAATTAATAATAATAATAATAATAATAATAATAATAATAATAATAATAATAATAATAATAATAATAATAATAGTAATAATAATAATAATAATAATAATATGTTCTACTTTTATTTAGAGAATGTATTTCCAGTGTTTTCTTAATGCTGTCTTTTATCCTGAGAACTTTCCTCTTTATTAGTTTTTTTTCCTGACAATTCCAGCTAAACGAAACTAATATTAGAACAACATAAATAATGGCTATTCCTTTTAGTAATCCCTTTTTCCAGCAGCTTATCCTCTAATGTTCAAATCCTCTTTACGAAAGAGTTCAATTTTACAACTGGGTGTAATGTCCGTGATTAATTTGAATAACATGAGCTGAAAGGTTTTTGCTTGATTTAACATGCAATGATGCTTCTAATGGTTAGTGTCGACGGTAGGAATATCAGCCTGCTTTAAGAGATTTCAGTAATTGCCAAATGTATTTTGACGTTGAATGAATAGAAGCTGGATTGTTATTATTATTATTTTTTTTTTCTATCACAGTCATCCTATTCGACTGGGTGGTTTTTATAGTGTGGGGTTCTGGGTTGCATCCTGCCTCCTTAGGAGTCCATCACTTTCTCACTATGTGCGCTGTTTCTAGCAGCACACTCTTCTGCGGGAGTCCTGGAGCTACTTCGGCATCTAGCTTTTCCAGATTTCTTCTCAGGGATCTTGGGATCGTGCCTAGTGTTCCTATGATTATGGGTACAATTTCCACTGGCATATTCCATAGCCTTCTTATTTCGATTTTTTCTCGTTCTCTCTTATCTACTCTGGTGTCCTATGGTATTGCGACATCAATAAGTGATACTTTCTTCTTGATTTTGTCAATTATTATTATTATATTATTATTATTATTATTATTATTATTATTATTATTATTATTATTATTATTATTATTATTATTATTATTATTATTATTATTCAGACGATGAACCCTATTCATATGGAACAAGCTCACCAAAGGGGCCATTGACTTTACTTGAAATGCAAGCTTCCAAAGAATATGGTGTTCACATGAAATTGGGAAAGTTACTTTATAAATGTGATAATCATAGTCACTTTTTCACTAATAAGTCCCTAATATCTTTCCCTGTACACTCTAGAAAGGGTAGATACGTATGGATATATCCATATATATATATATATATATATATATATATATATATATATATATATATATATATATATATATATATATATATGTATATATATATATATATAAATATAGTATATATATATTTCGTTTTAAACATCAGATACAGTAAATACTTGTGGGTCAATAGGACCACTTGAGCAGCGTCATAATGGCGTTCCCTGGACCATTTGCAATTCACTACGACTGACACCCCCATGTAGAAGGCCCCACTCACTCGGCCTTAGTGTCTCTCCTTTGTGGTCCCACTGTCATCTCATCATGTGCTCGCCTATCTCCATCTTCCAGGGAACCTTCAAGATTCAAAATTTTACATCTGAAGATATATTTAATTGTGACCCTATGTGACACGATTCTGTTTAATCTTATTCTAATTTTAGAGGTTCACAAGTCCACTGTGATTAGCTTTATTATAAGGTTCTGTTAACTTACATCTAAGTTTAGAGATTCTCCAATCCATTGTGGTTATCAACCCTGTAAGATCATGTTCAATCTTAAGATATTCTAGAGATTATGATCTCATATTGATTTGCTAGTGGCACTATTTGCTTTGTGAATTAACTTAAATACAGTGCCACGGAGCTAGCGGTTAAGCTCCTGTGTATATTTCTTCCGATATTTATATAAGTATACCTTATTAAGTCAGTCCTTGATTTCCCCTTAATCTCCATTGAAATTATCATTTAAAGTAGCGTTTAACTCTTTTTTTTTATTTTTACAATTGTGGCCCCTGGGTAGATGCTGTTAGAACTTGAGTAGGAAATAGAAGTTACGTTGCAGGCCACACATAAATATATATACATATATATATATATATATATATATATATATATATATATATATATATATATATATATATATATTTATATAGTATGTGTATATATATGTATACATATGTATATTATATAAATACATAATATATATATGAATATATATTCACACACACATATATATATATTGTGTTTTATAATATCATAAATGCTTTGTCCAACTTATTCTAAACCTCTTTGCAAACTACAGCCCTAGTTTATTTTTAAGGCAGTCCTGGCTATAGTCGCAGGAGACAAAACTTCGAATTATTTCCTGTTGTAAAAGTCCTGGAGTCTCGCTTTGCCCTTCCCCAGATAAAGCCTTCAGTTCGTGAGCTATGAAACGAACTTTGACCTGAGTTTACAAAATAAATAAAACGATCCCTGTGTCAGCAGTAGATGAGGCTAAGGTAAACAGTGTCAGTATGTCTGCCTTGTTGATTTATTTAATTTAATTTTATTGTAATTATTTAAGTTTTGTTATTATAGTTTTTTGTTTTCAAGATTGTATAATCAACATACCAATCTGCAGCCCTCTAGCCTCGGTAGTTTTTAAGATCTGAGGGCGGCAGGAAAAGTGCGGACGGACAGACAAAGCCGGCACAATAGTTTTCTTTTACAGAATGCTAAAAAACACAATGTTCCTTTAGATACGGCTTCTATCAAGCGTACGTACTGCCGGGGAAGTTTTTCTTAATGGTGATATAAGATATTATTATTATTATTATTATTATTATTATTATTATTATTATTATTATTATTATTATTATTATGATTTTTATTATTATTATTATTATTATTATTATTATTATTATTATTATTATTATTATTATTATTATTATTATTATTATTTGAAGGAAGTAGACCCTCTCTTAAACAGGTCTTATTGAAAAGGATAGCTGGATAAGATAAATTCGTATAATACAGCCATCCTTTTCAGTATTATTATTATTATTATTATTATTATTATTATTATATATATATATATATATATATATATATATATTTATATTTATATAGTATGTGTATATATATGTATACATATATATAAATATGTATATTATATAAATACATAATATATATATGAATATATATTCACACACATATATATATATTGTGTTTTATAATATCATAAATGCTTTGTCCAACTTATTCTAAACCTCTTTGCAAACTACAGCCCTAGTTTATTTTTAAGGCAGTCCTGGCTATAGTCGCAGGAGATAAAACTTCAAATTATTTCCTGTTGTAAAAGTTCTGGAGTCTCGCTTTGCCCTTCCCCAGATAAAGCCTTCAGTTCGTGAGCTCTGAAACGAACTTTGACCTGAGTTTACAAAATAAATAAAACGATCCCTGTGTCAGCAGTAGATGAGGCTAAGGTAAACAGTGTCAGTATGTCTGCCTTGTTGATTTATTTAATTTAATTTTATTGTAATTATTTAAGTTTTGTTATTATAGTTTTTTGTTTTCAAGATTGTATAATCAACATACCAATCTGCAGCCCTCTAGCCTCGGTAGTTTTTAAGATCTGAGGGCGGACAGGAAAAGTGCGGACGGACAGACAAAGCCGGCACAATAGTTTTCTTTTACAGAATGCTAAAAAACACAATGTTCCTTTAGATACGGCTTCTATCAAGCGTACGTACTGCCGGGGAAGTTTTTCTTAATGGTGATATAAGATATTATTATTATTATTATTATTATTATTATTATTATTATTATTATTATTATTATTATTCACTATTCATGTGGTACAACTAAAATAACCAAGAATACACTTTTCTTACCACTTATTCCTCACACCGTTGGACTGTGGAACAGTCTCCCTGGGAATGCTGTGCAATTAGAACCTCAAGAGTTTATGCGAAGATGCAATGCATTATTATCTTAAAACAATTCGCCATTGTATTTTCGTAGTTTACTTACATTTTTATCTGTTTATTTTCTAATCTGTTATTTTTTTCTTCTTTCTGCATTTCCTATTACCGCTAGCTACTTTAGTTAAATGAACACCATATTCTTTGGAACCTTGAATTTCGAGTCAGTGGCCCCTTTGGTGGGCTTGTTCTATATGAATAGTGGTTAATCTTCTGAATAATAATAATAATAATAATAATAATAATAATAATAATAATAATAGACCAGACGTGACGTTGATTGACAAAATCAAGAAGAAAGTAAATCTCACTGATGTCGGAGTACCTTGGGACACCAGAGTAGATGAGAAGGAAAGAGGAAAAAATTGAAAATATAGATAAGAAGGATATGGAACATGCCAGTGGAAATTGTACCCATAATCATAGGAACACTAGGCACGATCCCAAGATCCCTGTAAAAGAACCTGGAAAAACTAGAAGCCGAAGTAGCTCCAGGACTCATGCAGAAGAGTGTGCTACTAGAAACAGCGCACGTAGTGAGAAAAGTGATGGACTCCTAAGGAGGCAGGATGCAACCCGGAACCCCACACTATAAAAACCACCCAGTCGAATAGGATGACTGTGACAGACCCCCCAAAAATAGATAATAATAATAATAATAATAATAATAATAATAATAATAATAATAATAATAATAATAATAATAATAATAATACGTTTTATATCACCATTAAGGAAAACTTCCTTATCCGCACATACGGTAGATGGAAGCCATAACTAAAGGGAATATTGTGTGTTTTTTATATCTTGTTATTATCCAAAACACCCCCCTTTTTTATCTCGAAGCAGTCATATGTGGCTCCTTTATGACTTATTACTCATAAAAGCATTTGTGAGCCCAGCATAACAGCTGGTGAGGGTCTTTGAATAGGTGATTACCTTTTGCATTCTAAACCAGTATCCGGGTTTTGTCGTTCATTTTATTCTAAATTCTTCTACTTTCTAAAGTGTTAATTTGTTTATTTATTTATTATTAAATGCCGCGCAGGAAAATGTAGGTAATATTGTTTTATTTCTTCATTCGATTGAATTTTACTTTACAAAAATACGTTTCAGTGTGTCTTAATTTCGTTGATAATTACCAGATGAGTACAAAAAATTAAAAAAATTAAATTTTTGGTTAAATTTAACGTAAAAATCCTTTATTTTTCAGCTAAACTAAAATGAATACAAAAAATTAAAGTAAATCTCTGGTTAAATTTACGCGAAAATCCTTTGTTTTTCAACTAAACTTCAAATTTATTTTAGTAAGAACGATGGAATATCTTCCGAGAGTAATTGGAACAGAAGGGTGATTTCGACATATTTGAGGGTCAGGTCATAGGTCAAATTTGGCACCACGGATACCAGCTTGAAATACCTTTTTACTTTTAAGAAGATTCAACATCTCGTTCATTACCTGTCCTGTTGATTCGGTATCATTCTATTCTGTTAATTTCCTTGGCTTCTTTTCTGTGTGTGTGTGTGTGTGTGTGTGTGTGTGTCCCTCCCTTCCCCCTTCCTCCTCCCCTCCCCTCCGACCTACCCCTTCCCTCCCCCTGATATGGGCATGGGTATGGGAATGGTATGGTATGGATATGGGTATGGAATCGATATGGGTATAGGTATGGGTATGGTAACGATAGGGGTATAGGTATTGGTATAAGTATTGGTATGGTACAGATATGGCTATGGGCAGGGTATGGGTATGGGTATGGGCATAGGCATGGGTATGGAACGGATATAGATATGGTTATGGGTACGGTAGACATGTAGATGTAGGCATGGGTATGTTACGGATATGGGTAAGGCTATGACAGAGATATGGGTATGTGTATGGTATGGATATGGGTATGGGTATGGGTATGGTACGGATAAGGGAACTAGCAAATATCTCGATAGTGGGAAATGTGTAATATATAATATTGGATGCTGCTTGGGTACACGAGTGTGAAAATTTAAAGCAATGAACAGACAGGAAAAAAGCATATCTTAGTTTAACCAGACCACTGAGCTGATTAACAGCTCTCCTAGGGCTGGCCCGAAGGATTAGATTTACTTTTACGTGGCTGAGAACCAATTGGTTACCTAGCAACGGGACCTACAGCTTATTGTGGTATCCGAACCACATTATAGCGAGAAATGAATTTCTATCACCAGAAACAAATTCCTCTTGTTCTTCACTGGTCGGTCGGAGATTCGAACTCACGACCAGCAGAGTGGTAGTTGAGAACGGAACCCGCTCACCCAGCGAGGAACTGAAATAAAAATAGACAGGTGTTGCAGAAGCCATAGACATAAGGACAATAGTAATGAAAAAGGAGTAAGACAGAAATAATATAAAGAAAAATAATAAACAAGTAAAAATGCGCCGAAGTTTCTTCACCTCAATCGAGTTTCCTGTACATTTTTTGAACACTGTAAGACTGGATGTACCTGATGCTTGAATACTGCATTCGCTGAGGGCGACGACAAAGAATCGAAATAAATAAAAAATAGATTCCTTAAAGAAGTCATCAAAAATTCAGCACAGGACGGTAGAATGCCATTAGACGCGCTTGAAGTGTTTCTGCAGTCGTCCCACAGATAATATTAAGCTTAATCTCTCTCTCTCTCTCTCTCTCTCTCTCTCTCTCTCTCTCTCTCTGATTCCTCCTTTCTCTCTCTCTCTCTCTCTCTCTCTCTCTCTCATTCCTCCTTTCTCTCTCTCTCTCTCTCTCTCTCTCTCTCTCGTTCCTCCTTTCTCTCATTCCACCTCTCTCTCCCTCTCTCTGATTCCTCCGTTCTCTCTCTCTCTCTCTCTCTCTCTCTCTCTCTCTCTCTCTCTCTCTCTCTCTCTCATTCCTCCTTTCTCTCTCTCTCTCTCTCTCTCTCTCTCTCTCTCTCTCTCTCTCTCTCTCTCTCTCTCTCTCTCTCTCTCGTATAATTCTGCTTGGCTCCAGGGAAGAGGGTTAACATTCCTTTCAATATACTCAAAACATTAAAAATAATAAAACAATGACTCTTCCTTATTATAAAGTTAGTCACTAAAAAGAGCGTATTTTTGTTTTAATTATGAAAATGAAATAAAGAATCATTGATCGGATGTTTAGAATTAGGAATATTGTCTTTGGGCTTCCTAAGAGTTCGTATACAACCAAGAAAGTGTTACATAGAGCAAAATACAATAGACTGCCAATATACTGCAAATACAAGAGCATACGCGCTCACATACACACACACACACACACACACATATATATATATATATATATATATATATATATATATATATATATATATATATATATATATAATTATTTATATATTATATATATTTTATTAGTTACCCAAAAAATCTTCTGAATAATAATAATAATAATAATATCTGGTACTTAAAAACATCTGAATAATAATAATAATAATATCAGTTACCCAAAAACTTCTTCTGAATAATAATAATAATAATAATAATAATAATAATAATACTAATAATAATAATAATAATAATAATAATAATAATAATAATAATAATAATAATAATCAGTTACCCAAAAAGATCCGTATAAAAACAAACCACTTGAAAGGTAACGAAAATATTCCCCACTCATAGAATTTTAGAAAACAACAACAACAACAAAACTTTCACCGGGAAAGTTTACAACTGAGAAGAAAGATCATTTCATTTTCTCTTGATGGTTTCTTATTGGGGAAACTTTATTGCATCGGCTGGGGGATATTCATTAAAGTTCGGCATCTTAGGAAAGTTTTTTTTTTCTTCGTCTAGTATAAAAAGGGAAGGAAAAGGATATCAAAGTATTTTTCTTAGGGGAATTCTGTGAATAGTTATATTTTTCAGAAGTTTGTTTGGCATTTTCATTATTCAGGGGCTTATAGAGTTTTTTTTATCCTACGATAGGTGTGGGATGTTGGGAATAACACTCTCATTATATTAAAAAAATAAACTGAAAAAATAAGAAAACGTAACAATTTAAAAAAAAAAAGTCAAAATAATCAGCAACATGAGTATTGAATTGAAATGAATATAGAATTTAGGAGAGGGTGGAAAGTAAGATGGAAGAGAGAATATGAAAGGAGGTACAGTAAAAGGAACGAAAGGGGTTGCAGCGAGGGGCCTTGGAAAGCACGCTGCAAAGAACCTTAAGTACTGCTTACAGTGCACCGCATGAGGTGCACTGATGGCGCTACCTTCCTACGGGGGAGCAACATGAGTAGAATTTACTTTAAAGATGATATTTTTCAAAGTACTTTTGCTTTAAAAATTCGATGAGTGTTAAAATCTCTAATGTTATGACTTTGACACTGAAATCAGGAGGGAATCCAGACTTGTGTAAAATTTCAAATAGAAAATATTTCATAACAAATGTATATATCCCTGTTTAAGCTCAAAAATTCCTTCAGAAATTGAGTATTATTGCTGATAAATTCCATATAAGAAATTCAGTACCGATTCTAGTCAAGTTATATTAAAGAAAAGTGAAATACCTTCTTTTGATTCAAGATACAACGATTATAATGATTTTAACATCCCATAAACAAAGATCTTGAGACTTAAGCTTTAAAAGAAACTGCAACATACAAAGGAATAAAAAAAATGCAGAAGGTGTAGCAAAACCAAATAAATAAAAATACGAAACAATAAATAAATAACATGGGCCAGCAGCACATACGAGGTGCAACTTAATCAACTGCGTTTATTGCGTTCCGAAGATTCCTTTTGTCCCTTCTCAATACTGCAAAATCGTGACTTGTGTTAAATATCGGGCATATTTGGTCAAAGAGTTCGTTAGGAAAAGTTTTTTTTTTTCCAGAAATAGGGATTTTTATTTCACCAAAAATGGAACTGAGTCATTGGAAAAACCAATATTGCGACTGTTATATATCTCTGCCTACTTGTTGTCGTTTTGAATGCATTCGGGTTTGAAATTTTGTATTGATTTTGAAATGCATTCGAGTTTGAAATTGTTTTGATTTTTCAGTGCATTCCAGTTTGAAATTATGTTTCGATTTTTCAGTCCGTTCGAGTTTGAAATTTTTATGCTTTCATTTTCAAATGCATTCGAGTTTGAAATTATGTTTTGATTTTCAAATGCATTCGAGTATGAAAATATGTTTTCATTTTTCAAATGAATTCGAGTTTGAAATTATCTTTTGATTTTCAGATGCATTCGAGTTTGAAATTATGTTTTCATTCGCAGATGCATTCGAGTTTGAAATTATGTTTTGATTTTCAATTGCATTCGAGTTTGAAATTATGTTTTGATTTCCAAATGAATTCGAGTTTGAAATTATCTTTTGATTTTCAGATGCACTCGAGTTTGAAAATATTTTTTTGATTTTTCAGTGCATTCGAGTTTGAAATTATGTTTTGATTTTCAAATGCATTCGAGTTTAAAATTACGTTTTGATTTTCAAATGCATTCAAGTTTGAAATTATGTTATGATTTTTCAAATGCATTCGAGTTTGAAATTATGTTTTGATTTTCAAATGCATTCGAGTTTGAAATTATGTTTCGATTTTCAAATGCATTCGAGTTTGAAATTGTTTTGATTTTCAGATGCATTCGAGTTTGAAATTGTTTTGATTTTTCAATGTCTTCGAGTTTGAAATTACGTTGTGATTTTTCAATGCATTCGAGTTTGAAATTATGTTTTGATTTTCAGATACATTCGAGTTTGAAATTGTGTTTTGATTTTCAAATGCATTCGAGTTTCAAATTATGTTTTGATTTTCTATGCATTCGAGTTTGAAATTATGTTTTGATTTTTCAAATGCATTCGAGTTTGAAATTATGTTTTGATTTTCAAATGCCTTCGAGTTTGAAATCATGTTTTGATTTGCAGTGCATTCGAGTTTGAAATTATGTTTTGATTTTCAAATGCATTCGAGTTTGAAATTACGCTCTGATTTTCAAATGCATTCAAGTTTGAAATTATGTTTTGATTTTTCAAATGCATTCGAGTTTTAAATTATGTTTTGATTTTCAGATGCATTCGAGTTTGAAATTATGTTTCGATTTTCGGATGCATTCGAGTTTGAAATTATGTTTTGATTTTCAGATGCATTCGAGTTTGAAATTATGTTTTGATTTTTCAATGCCTTCGAGTTTGAAATTACGTTGTGATTTTTCAATGCATTCGAGTTTGAAATTATGTTTTGATTTTCAGATGCATTCGAGTTTGAAATTGTGTTTTGATTCTCAAATCCATTCGAGTTTCAAATTATGTTTTGATTTTCTATGCACTCGAGTTTTAAATTATGTTTTGATTTTTCAAATGCATTCGAGTTTGAAATTATGTTTCTATTTTCAAATGCATTCGAGTTTGAAATCATGTTTTGATTTGCAGTGCATTCGAGTTTGAAATTGTTTTGATTTTCAAATGCATTCGAGTTTGAAATCATGTTTTGATTTTTCAGATGCATTCGAGTTTGAAATTGTTTCCATTTTCAAAAACATTCGAGTTTGAAATTATGCTTTCCTTTTCAAATGCATTCGAGTTTGAAATTGTGTTTCTATTTTCAAATGCATTCGATTTTGAAATTATGCTTTCCTTTTCAAATGCATTCGAGATTGAAATTTTGTTTTGATTTTTCAGATGCATTTGAATTTGAAATAGTTTTGATTTTCAAATGCATTCGAGTTTGAAATTATGCTTTGAATTTTCAGTGCATTCCAGTTGGAAATTGTCTCCATTTCAAATACATTGGCGTTTGAAATTATGCTTTCCTTTTCAAATGCATTCGAGTTTGAAATTATGTTTTGATTTTTCAGTGCATTCGGGTTGGAAATTGTTTCCATTTTCAAATACATTCGAATCTGAAATAATGCTTTCATTTTCAAATGAATTCGAGTTTGAAATTATGCTTTCATTTTCAAGTACATTCGAGTTTGAAATTATGCTTTCATTTTCAGATGCATTCGAGTTTGAAATTATGCTTTCATTTTCAAATGCATTCGAGTTTGAAATTATATTTTGATTTTCAAATGCATTCGAGTTTGAAGTTATATTTTGATTTTCAAATGCATTGAAATTTGAAATTATATTTTAATTTTCAAATGCATTCAAGTTTTAAATTATATTTTGATTTTAAAATTCATTCCAGTTTGAAATCATGTTTTGATTTTTCAGTGCATTCGAGTTGGAAATTGTTTCCATTTTCAAATACATTCGAGTTTGAAATTATGCTTTCAGCATCAAATGCATTCGAGTTTGAAATCTTGCTTTGATTTTCAAAAGAATTTTCATTTTACTTTGTTTCTCTCACGATTACTGAATTTTAAAAAAAGCACATATCTCGGGGCTTTACACTTTGTACATTCACGAATAGATTTACATTTAAATACGGACATAAAACAATATCCATCAGCAGCTGAGAAGTTAATTGATCACTCATAACTGAGAAGTTCATCGATCACTTATAACTGAGGAGTTAACTGATCACTCATAACTGATAAGTTAATTGATCATTCATAAGTGAGAAGTTAATTGATCACCCATAACTGAGAAGTTAATTGATCACTAATAACTGAGAAGTTAATTGATCACTAATAACTGAAACTTCATTAATCACTCATAACTGAGAAGTTAATTGATCACTAATAACTGAGAAGTTCATGATCACTCATAACTGAGAAGTTAATTGATCGCTCATAACTGAGAAATTCATTGATCACTAGTAACTGAGTTAATTGATCATTCATAACTAAGACGTTGATTGATCACTCATAACTGAGAAGTTCATTGATCACTCATAACTGAGAAGTTAACTGATCACTCATAACTGAGAAGTTAACTGATCACTCATAACTGAGAAGTTCTTTGATCACTCATAACTGAGAAGTTAATTAGTCACAAATAACTGAGAAGTTACTTGATGACTCATAACTGAGTTGATTGATCACTCATAATTGAGAATTTAATTGATCACTCATAACTGAGAAGTTGATTGATCACTCATGACTGAGAAGTTAATTGATCAGTCATAACTGAGAAGTTCATTGATCAGTAATAACTGAGAAGTTAATTGATCACTCATAACTCAGAATTTCATTGATCAGTAATAACTGAGAAGTTAATTGATCACTCATAACTGATAAGTTAATTGATCATTCATAACTGAGAAGTTCATTGATCACTCATAACTCAGAAGTTCATTGATCAGTAATAACTGAGAAGTTAATTGATCACTCATAACTGAGAAGTTCATTGATCACTCATAACTGATAAGTTAATTGATCATTCACAACTGAGAAGTTCATTGATCACTCATAACTGAGAAGTTCATTGATTACTCATATCTGAGAAGTTCGTTGATCACTCATAACTGAGAAGTTCATTGATCACTCATAACCGAGAAGTTCATTGATCACTCATAACTAAGAAGTTAACTGATCACTCATAACTGAGAAGTTCATTGATCACTCATAACTGAGAAGTTTATTAATCACAAATAACTAAGAAGTTAATTGATGACTCATAACTGTTAAGTTAATTGATCACTCATAACTGAGAAGATTAGATATCTATTCACTTATTTATAAATTGTTTACTATTTTCATTCTTGAGTACATCCTAATTATTTTCCAGTGAATATACACCTCATAATGACATCAATTGTTTACGAAAACAAAACAAAGATCAAGATTGATGATGTAGGTCGCTTGCTGAACATTGAGAGAGAGAG
>NC_089744.1:23222500-23227500 GCF_040412425.1 Macrobrachium rosenbergii | reverse complement strand
TATTTATTTTTCATTTTTTTTATACCGGTGTGAAAATTTTTCGTCAATGATTTGGCGGAGCTTAGGTTCCTGTTTCTAATTGGTTCCAATGATAATTTCTTTATTATTATTATTATTATTATTATTATTATTATTATTATTATTATTATTATTATTATTATTATTATTATTATTATTATTATTCAGTAGATGAACCCTATTCATATGGAACAAGCCCACCAAAGGGGCCATTGACTTGAAATTTCAAGCTTCCAAAGAATATTATTATTATTATTATTATTATTATTATTATTATTATTATTATTATTATTATTATTATTATTATTCAGCAGATGAACCCTATTCATATGGAACGAGCCCACCACAGGTTCCATTGACTTGCAATTCAAGCTTCCAAATAATGTGGTGTAAGGTTAGGTTCCAGTTTCTGATTGGTTCCAGTAATAATTTCTTTATTATTATTATTATTATTATTATTATTATTATTATTATTATTATTATTATTATTCAGTAGATGAACCATATTCATAAGGAACAAGCCAACCAACTTGAAATTCAAGCTTCCAAAGTATATTATGGTGTTCATTAGGAAGAAGTAAGAGGAAGTAAAGGGAAATACAGAAAGAAGAGATCCAACTCACTTATTAAAAAAGATAAAAACGTATTAAAATGCAAGGAGAGTAGTATTAGGGTAGTGCTGTATTGTATCTTCGCTTGAACTTTCGGTGGTCTCGGTATAATGCTGTATGAGCCGCGGCCCATGAAACTTTAACCAATGCCCGGTGGTGGCCTATCCTATATCGTTGCCAGAAGCACGATTATGGCTAACTTTAACCTTAAATCAAATGAAAACTACTGAGGCTAGAGGGCTGTAATTTGGTGTTTGATGGCTGGAGGGTGGATGATCAACATACCAATTTGCAGCTCTCTAGTTTCAGTAGTTTTTAAGATCTGAGGGCGGACAGAATAAAGGGTGGAGGGAATGACAAAACCGGCACAATAGTCTTCTTTTACAGAAAACTAATAAGAATTTATTAGACGTCACAACTGCTTTATCCAGCAAAATCCCAAATCAAGAAAACTGTTAAACTTGAGACACGCTGGAGATAGGATACAAGAATATCCCTGGAAAATTGTTTCCCCTCCTATCAATCGGCTTGACCGGACGAAATCCTCTGGGGATCCTTCGTCCCTACCTTACAGTTGCTTGTAGGATTTCGTCTCAGAAGGATTTTGGTGACTGTCTTAACAAAGGAAGTCTGAAACAATAAATGGAATAGAGAAATCTTAAAGAAAGAACTGTATGAACATATGAAAGTCATAATTTACTTTTGGTTTTCTGTAAAAGAAAACTATTGTGCCAGCTTTGTCTGTCCACCCTCATATCTTAAAAACTACTGAGGCTAGAGGACTGCAAATAGGTATGTTGATCATCCACCCTTCAATCATCAAACGTACCAAATTACAGCCCTCTAGCCACAGTAGTTTTTATTTTATTTAAGGTTAAAGTTAGCCATAATCGGGCGTATGGCAACGATATAGGATAGGCCACCACCGTTCCGTGGTTCAAGTTTCATTGGCCGCTGCTCATACAGCATTATACCGAGACCACCGAAAGATAGATCTGTTTTCGGTGGCCTTGATTATACCCTATAGCGGCTGTACAGAAAACTCGATTGCGCCGAAGAAACTTCTGCGCATATTTTACTTGTTCATTGTCATTAATAAACTTGAAATTTAACGGCTAAAGGCAGCAATATAAAATTACAGAATATTTAAACAGAGAGGAAAAATCTCCATCATGTTTTTTTATGGCTCATAAAAGAGAAGTTAAAAATAGACATAAATGGCTCTCTCTCTCTCTCTCTCTCTCTCTCTCTCTCTCTCTCTCTCTCTCTCTCTCTCTCTCTCTCATTAAATCATTTTTGGCGCCGTTCTGCAGTTTCTCTCTCTCTCTCTCTCTCTCTCTATTTCAATAAATCTTTATTGGAGCCATTATGCAATTTCTCTCTCTCTCTCTCTCTCTCTCTCTCTCTCTCTCTCTCTCTCTCTCTCTCTCTCTCTGTTTCAATAAATCTTTATTGGAGCCGTTATGCAATTCTCTCTCTCTCTCTCTCTCTCTCTCTCTCTCTCTCTCTCAAATAAATCTTTATTGGAGCCGTTATGCAATTCTCTCTCTCTCTCTCTCTCTCTCTCTCTCTCTCTCTCTCTCTCTCTCTCTCTCTCTCTCTCTCTCTCTCTTAATAAATTTTTATTGGCGCTGTTATGCAATTCTCTCTCTCTCTCTCTCTCTCTCTCTCTCTCTCTCTCTCTCTCTCTCTCTCTCAATAAATCACTTTTGGCACCGTTCTGCAGTTCTCTCTCTCTCTCTCTCTCTCTCTCTCTCTCTCTCTCTCTCTCTCTCTCTCTACTCTCTTTCTCTCTCTCTCTCTCATACCTCTTTATGGCGCCATTCTGCACAATATATAATAATTAAAACTCCCATCATATTTTTTCCGGATGTTCCATTTTACATAGATGTTATCTCATGAATATTCTGGTTATTGATATTAATTGCTTTTTCCATTTATTATTATTATTATTATTATTATTATTATTATTATTATTATTATTATTATTATTATTATTATTATTATTATTATTATTAGATAAAGACTGTCATTTCATGAAGATCTCTTGATATATTAAAAATTAAAATTATTATTATTATTATTATTATTATTATTATTATTATTATTATTATTATTATTATTATTATTCAGAAGAGGAACCCTATTCATATGGAATCAACCCACCAAAGGGGCCGTCGACTTTAAACTCAAGCTTCTAAAGAATATTCTGTACATTTGAAAGACCTAACAGAACGTAATAGGTAATAAAAAACAAGAGATCAGTGATTGTTGAAAGTATAAAACAAGTAAAAAATGCGCCGAAGTATCATTGGCGCAATTGAATTTTCTGTACAGCGTATAATGCTGCGTGAAATTTTAAGCCGCGCCCCATGAAACAGCCACAGCCAGGTGCTGGCCTGCGTAGTTGGTACCTATAGCGGTGCCAGAAGTACGATTATGGCTGACTTTAACCTTAAATAAAATCAGAACTACTGAGGCTAGAGGGCTGCAATTTGGTGTTTGATGACTGGAGGGTGGGTGCTCAACGTACCAATTTGCAACCCTCTAGCCGCAGTAGTTTTCAAGATCTGTGGGCCGACGGACAGACAAAGCCGGCACAATAGTCCTCTTTTGCAGAAAACTAAAAGCGTTGCTATTCTGAGAAGACATCTAGTGGTTTTATGATACAGAATTATGGCACTTCAGAACAGGAATTAAAAGGAATTAAATGGAGAAACAAATCAACAGCTATAAGTGGGTACAAATCTATTTAGAAATAAATCTTTTTCGATTCCCCTTTTCAGTCTGAGATCAGACTGAAAAAGAGAATCGAACAGATTCCAGAAAGCTCTCTGTACAGATTTATTTTTAAATATGTTTGTACCCACTTATAACTGATGATGCGTTTCTCCATTTCAAGACTCGTGCTGCTGTGAGTTTTTTTTTTTTTTTTATCCATTCAGTTTTGAATTTAATGGTTGACACCAGGTTATTCAACCAGGGTTGAAGGAGTGTTAACCAAAATATGTCGTTCATTTGATTTCTTGTGAGGCTTTGAACTTCTTACACACAAAATATATATATATATATATATATATATATATATATATATATATATATATATATATATATGTATATATATATATATATATATATATATATATATATATATATATATATATATATATATATATATATAAACTTTATCACATACATAATTGTTCTGTGCATTAGCAGAATCACTAAAAGGACCTCATTCAAACTGGATAGTATCTAACTTTTTCTGAGTAAATACTCTGTTAGATACCATCCAGTTTGAATGAGGTCATTTAGTAAATATATATATATATATATATATATATATATATATATATATATATATATATATATATATATATATATTTTATATTTAAAAGCCAAAATTTTAGATACTGCAAGAGCGACTAAATCCAAAAACATGAAGCGGACTTAAAGATATGCATATCAAGAAGAAAGGAAAATTGTCGAAAAGATATTAACATCGCCGTGAGCAGACAGGCTATACCAAATGTCAAATAACTTCTTGGAAACGATTTTGCCTCGAGAACTGCCTGACATTATTCAAGGAGGAGTTCCCTTAGCAACACCAGCAGCAAGCAGTAGTGATGGCGTCAGGAATATTTAATTAAAGGTATATGGGTTCTTCGTCAGCTAATTAGTCTGCTACCTCTCCCCTCCTGGTTTCAATGGAAGACATCAAACATTTCATTACCTTATTTCTTCGATTCTATCTTTTTCTCTCCGTTTTTCGTGTTCAGGTAACGTGAGGCGCGGGATGCGCTTGCTAGAGAATGTAATGTATATTTGTAATTTAAACATATATACAAGTAAACACACATATATATACTTATATATATTTAAAGTGTGTATATATATATATATGTATGTATATATATATATATATATATATATATATATATATATATATATATATATATACGAGTATATATATATGCATATATATATTGTTATGTTTAAGAAGTTAAAAGGCTCATAAGAAATCAAATTGACGACATATTTTGGTTAACACTCCTTCAACCCTGGTTGAATAAGCTGGTTTCAACCGTTGAATTCAAAACTGAATGGATGAATGTGGGCCAGTTGGGTTTCTCAGATATTTTGGTCATAGGAAAACAGATAAAAAATGTAATCTTTTTACAGCATACAAAAAGTCAACATTCTCCCTTTCTTTACATTTGCTTAGTTATCATGATGTGTCATATAAGTTCTAAGGATATACAGTATTTTAATAAAATTTGAGACAATATTCCACTTCTAAAGGCTGATTCACATTATAACATCACGTCACGTCAAAATACGTGAGAATTTCTTACGTGTAATCAAATGGAC
>NC_089744.1:23205000-23215000 GCF_040412425.1 Macrobrachium rosenbergii | reverse complement strand
TTCCCATAGGGTGGCGTGCAATTGGAACTTCGGAAGCTCAAGCTAAGATCCAATACCATTCTCCTTGCATTTTAATACGTTTTTTTTTTTCCATATATCAATTTATTGATTTATTTTTTTCTTTCGTAATAAGCGAGATCTCTTCTTTTTGTATTTCTCTTTACCTCCTCTTACTTCTTCCTAATGAACACCATAATATTCTTTGGAAGCTTGAATTTCAGGTCAGTGGCCCCTTGGGTGGGCTTGTTCCATATGAATAGGGTTCATCTTCTGAATAATAATAATAATAATAATAATAATAATAATAATAATAATAATAATAATAATAATAACAACAACAACATTCTTTGGAGGCTTGAATTTCAAGTCAGTGGCCTCTGCGGTCTTGATCCATATGAATAGGGTTGTCTTATGAATAATAATAATAATAATAATATTAATAATAAACATTCTTTGGAGGCTTGAATTTCAAGTCAGTGGCCTCTGTGGTCTTGTTCCACATGAATAGGGTTGGTCAAGAATAATAATAATAATAATAATAATAATAATAATAATAATAATAATAATAATAATAATAATAATAATAATAAGCTTGAATTTCAAGTCAATGGCCCCTCCGGTGGGCTTGTTCCATATGAATAGGGTTCCTCTTCTGAATAATAATAATAATAATAATAATAATAATAATAATAATAATAATAATAATAATAATAATGACTTATATAAATATTATAGTTATCTCATGTGTATCTGACATATTTATATGACGAGAAGTATAAAGAAACAACCGCACCAGAATTCTTTACTGGAATCTTGACTTTCAATTTTTCCTTTAAAAAAAATTGTTTTCTGATACTCCAAGCAGCCTTCATTTTTCGATACAGCTCGATCATTCGGAACACGAAATTTAATCGATGCAGGAGTTCGACTGTGAATCAGAAATTCACAGATGCAGAAGACTCCCCAAAAATAGCTGGAACCGCGTGTCTGTGAACTACTACTGTCAGACTGACTCCCTGGAATACAAATTCCCTGAGAAAAATACTGTGGAAATTTTCAGTGCACCGTCAAAGTTCAAATGTATTTTTTTTTTTCCTTTGATATCAGTTTCCCCTTTGGTACGGAAAAATGACAAGTTAAAACTGCGCCGAAGTTTCTTCGGCGCAATCGAGTTTTCTGTACAGCCTTTCGGTGGTCTCGGTATAATGCTGTATGATCCGCGGCCCATGAAATTTGAACCACTGCCCTGTGGTGGACGATCGTATATCGTTGCCAGAAGCACAATTATGGCTAACTTTAACTTTAAATAAAATAAAAACTACTGAGGCTAGGGGGCTGTAATATGGTATGTTTGATGATTGAAGGGTGGATGATAAACATACCAATTTGCAGCCGTCTAGCCCCAGTAGTTTTTAAGATCTGAGGGCGGACAGAATAAAGTGTGGACTGACAGACAAAGCCGGCACAATAGTTTTCTTTTACAGAAATCTAAAAGTAATACTGGATTTAGTCTTCCACCCCATGGGAGGGTGGAGCCGTCATTGCGCACTTCACGCGGTGCACTGTAGGCATCACTTCATGTTCTTTGCAGTAGTCCCTTCGGTCCCTACAGTAGCTGCAACCCCTTTCATTCCTTTGACTGTACCTCCGTTCATATTCTCTTCTTCCATCTTACCTTCCTCAGCCCTCTCTTAACGATTGTTTCATAGCGCAACTGCAAAAGGTTTTCCTCCTGTTACACCTTTCAATCCTCCTCTTCTCTCAATTTCCTTCTCAGCGCTGAATGACCTCACAGGTCCCATCCCTTGGCTTTTGGATTAGATTCCATATTCCATTCCATTCCATTCTTTAGTCCTCTAGTAAGGGAATACATTTTATTTGTGGGCGTCCCCCCGTGGTGGGCGTCCCCCTGGTGGGCGTTCCCCTTAGTGGGCGTCTCCCTGGTGGGCGTCTCCCTGGTGGGCATCTCCCTGGTGGACGTTCCTCCTAGTGGGCGTCCCCCTGGTGGGCGTCTCCCTGGTGGGCATCTCCCTGATGGACGTTCCCCCTAGTGGGCGTCCCCCTGGTGGGCGTCCTCCCAGTGGGCGTCTCCCTGGTGGGCATCTCCTTGATGGACGTTCATCCTAATGGGCGTCCCCCTGGTGGGCGTCTCCCTGGTGGGAGTCCCCTCTGGTGGACATACCCCAGTGGGCGTCTCCCTGGTGGGCGTACCCCTGGTAAGCGTCCCCCTAGTGGGCGTCTCCCTGGTGGGCGTACCCCCGGTAAACGTCCCCCTAGTGGGCGTCCCCCTGATGGACGTTTCCCCTAGTTCGTGTCCCCCCCCTGGTTGGCATCCCCAATAGTGGGCGTTCCCCTGCTGGGCGTCTCCCTGGTGGGAGTCCCTTCTGGTGGACATCCCTCTAGTGGGCGCCTCCCTGGCGGACGTTCCCCATGGTGGACTTCCCCCTAGTAGGCGTCTCCCCCTTATAGGCGTCCCCCTAGTGGGCTTTCCCCTGGTGAACGTTCCCCCAAGTAGGCATCCCCTTGGTGGGCGTCCCCCCTGGTGGGCGTTCTCCTTGGTGGGCGTCCCCTTTGTGGGCGTCCTTCCTAATGGGCGGCCCCCTAGTGGGCGTCTCCCTGGTGGGCGTCCCCCTTGTGGACGTCCCCTAGTGGGCGTCTCCCTGGTGGGCGTCTCCCTTGTGGACGTCCCCTAGGTGGTCGTTCCCCCAGTGGGCGTCCCCCTTGGCGGGTATCCCTTAGGCGGTCGTCCCCCCCAGTGGGCGTCCCCTTGGCGGGCGTCCCCTAGGTGGTCGTCCCCCTGGCGGGCATCCCTTAGGTGGGCGTCCCCCCTGGTGGGCGTCCCCCTTAGTGGGCGTCCTCCCACCTCCTACCAAATTCAGTCTCAAACATTGAAGCAGCTCTCTAGCGGCTTGGTTCTGTCATCCATAAACAACGATAATTTCCAGGTTAAACCTGATAGCGGGACGCTGCTCTCGACTGGATTCTGAATGTTGGTTCTTATAAGCTTTCTTGCGTAATATTATATCAGGAATAGACTTGGCGTATTTAAAAGCTTATTTACAACTTTATTGCGTTATATATTATATCAGCAGATAGACTTGGCGTATTTAAAAGCTTATTTACAACTTTCTTTCGTAATATGTTATATCAGGAAATAGACTTGGCGTATTTAAAAGCTTATTTACAACATTCTTGCGTCAAATATTATATCAATAAATAGACTTGGCCTATTTAAAAGCTTATTTACAGCTTTCTTGCGTAATATAATATATCGGGAAACAGATCTAGCGTATTTAAAAGCGTATTTACAACTTTAACATTGTGGAGACATGTATTTAAATTTATTAACTAAGATATAGGCTTATTTGCCTATGCATAAATTTATCTTTACATTTCACATCAATGTGTGATATCTTTCTATAAATTTACATGTTAGGTTGTGTTATATATAGATAAGGCTATAAAAACATTAATACGTAGAATTAGACCCCAGATTATTGTGTTAAAGGAAATAGACAATTTTATTTCGAGTTGTGCTTAAACTTAATTTTTTTTTATTTGCATACATTATACGCAACTTAACAATTATAGGAGATTTTGCTAGTTGAAATAACCTGTGAACTAACGTGAAATCTAGGTGTATGCTGCGTTCGCCCAAATTCTATTATTTTTCGTTTTCTGTAAAGAAAACTGTTGTGCCGGCTTTGTCCGTCCGTCTGCACTTTCTCTGTCCGCCCTCAGATCTTAAAAACTACTGAGGTTAGAGGGCTGCAAATTGGTATGGTGATCATCCACCATCCAATCATGAAACATACCAAATTGCAGCCATCTAGCCTCAATAGTTTTTATATTATTTAAGGTTAAAGTTAGCCATAATCATGCTTCTGGCAGTGATATAGGACAGGCCACCACCGTGCCGTGGTTAAAGTTTCATGGGCCGCGGCTCATACAGCATTATACCGATATCGAGACCACGGAAAGAGACTTCGGCGCATTTTTTACTTTTTTTTATTGCAAACCATATCAAATGAAAGCTGTGCCTTTCTGTCTCAAAAAGTCACAGGCGCAATTTACTGTGACATTTCACAGATAAAAATAAATTTCAGAGACATATTTGATCCTCAATCGTTCACGTTTTAAACCCGTCTCCCAGAAGGGAACTAAATAGCGTCGTTATTTCTGACAAAAACAACCGAACATTGCCACCACCACATCTGACAACAATTGCAATTTAATTTTTTTTATCTTTTATTTAATAAGTGGGATCTCTTCTTTATGTATTTCCCTTTACTTCCTCTTGCTTCTTCTTAATGAACACCATATTCCTTGGAAGCTTGAATTTCGAGTCAGTGGCCTCTTAGGTGTTCTTGTTCTATATGAGTGTGTTTCATCTACTGAATATAATAATAATAATAATAATAATAATAATAATAATAATAATAATAATAATAATAATAATAATAATAATAATAATAATAATAATAATAATAATAGGTTCTATTGAATATTATTGCTGCTTCAGCTGCATTTATTTTGTAGAAGACTTTTTCTATTTTCCTTATTGCAGACTTCTCTTCAGTGGAGGTGCATGCTAACAGCTCGCCTATATTTGTCATTTCATGGGGAAAAGTCAAAATCTGATTTCTGCTTCTTTATATATTCTATACAGTTAGTTCTATACAATTGTTGCCGCGACGACTATTGTATAGGACTAACTGTATAGAATATATAAAGAAGCAGAATCCAGATTTTGACCTTTCCCCCATGAAATGACAAATATAGGCGAGCTGTTAGCACGGACCTCCACTGAAGAGAAGTCCGCAATAAGGAAAATAGAAAAAGTCTTCTACAAAAAAGTCTTCTACAAAATAAATGCAGCTGAAGCAGCAATAATATTCAATAGAACCTGTTTAAAAGATGGTCTGCTGCCAAATTATAATAATAATAATAATAATAATAATAATAATAATAATAATAATAATAATAATAATAATAATAATAATAATAATAATAATAATAATAATATTCTTTGGAAGCTTGAATTTGAAGTCAACGGCCCTTTGGTGGGCTTGTTCCTTGTGAATAGGGTTCATATTCTGTATAATAATAATAATAATAATAATAATAATAATAATAATAATAATAATAATAATAATAATAATAATAATGAACATCATAATATTCTTTGGAAGCTTGAATTTCAAGTCAATGGCCCCTGTGGTGGGCTTGTTCCATATAAATAGGGTTCATCTTCTGAATAATAATAATAATAATAATAATAATAATAATAATAATAATAATAATAATAATAATAATAATAATAATAATAATAATAATAATGAACACCATAATATTATTTGGAAGCTTGAATTTCAACTCTGTGGCCCCTGTGGTGGGCTTGTTCCATATGAATAAGGTTCATCTTCTGAATAATAATAATAATAATAATAATAATAATAATAATAATAATAATAATAATAATGGACACCATATTCTTTGGAACTTGAATTTCAAGTCAATGGCGCCTTTGGTGGGCTTGTTCCATATAAATAGGGTTCATCTTCTGAATAATAATAATAATAATAATAATAATAATAATAATAATAATAATAATAATAATAATAATAATAATATTCTTTGGAAGCTTGAATTTCAACTCTATGGCCCCTGTGGTGGGCTTGTTCCATATGAATAAGGTTCATCTTCTGAATAATAATAATAATAATAATAATAATAATAATAATAATAATAATAATAATAATAATAATAATAATAATAATAATATTCTTTGGAAGCTTGAATTTCAAGTCAATGGACCCTGTGGTGGGCTTGTTCCATACGAATAGGTTTCATCCGCCGAATAATAATAATAAATTCTCCCTCAATACTCGTGACGAATTCTGACGAGACAAAGAATCTCTCATCAAAGACCTCTTGATGATAGTTCCTTTATCTCTTTTTCCAACTTCCTCCCAGTTACCGAGAGATCTCTCTCTCTCTCTCTCTTCTTCTGGTGGAAAGTCTTTGGGGCTGTGCTTTGGCCTGATACGAGATGTTGGGACGAGGAAATAGGTCAGAATTGCTTGGTCTTGATATAAACTTTTGCCTTCTGTGCTGGAGTCTTATGCTTGTTTCATGTTTTCGTTCCATTTACGCTTTTGTTGGCATGCATTCCTTATTGTTTTTGTGATGGGGATGTATATAATTGTATACATATACATATACATATACATATACATATACATATACATATATATACCTCTCTTGATAGCTGGGTGGTTTAAGGCGCGTCACTGAACGTCGTTGGTTTTGTGTCAGCGGTTCGAGCCCGTGAGATGACAAACAATTTATCAATTAGGCTATAATTTCCCTTCGGTATATATGCAGTATATGTATATATACACTGTATATATACAGTATATACACATATATATTATAGTTATATATATATATATATATATATATATATATATATATATATATATATATGATTTTCAGGTAGAGTGAATTGGATATGAAACTAAATTTGTTGCTTAATGTTTGTGTATAAAAATCACGGTGATGTAATAAAATTCATTCATATATATATATATATATATATATATATATATATATATATATATATATATATATATATATACATATGTATATATATAAAGTTTAGGAATTCCATGTGATATGCCGTGCACTGTGCAAGTGACTGGTTGTATAGAGACTTAGGTTTTCATTTGCAAAAAATTTGCAACTTTATTAAAATTAGTATAATCTAACCAGGAAGAATCATATGGAAATGAATGCCTTGTCGTTTATTCATGTTTTAATCACACTAATAATAATTAAATAATCTAGATGGAATCATGATATAAAAACAAGTAAAATATTCGCCGAAGTGTCTTCGGAGCAATCGAGTTTTCTGTGCAGCCGCTAAGCGTTTAATCAAGGCAACCGAAAATAGACCTATATTTCGGTGGTCTCGGCATAATGCTGTATGAGCCGCGGTCCATGAAACTCTAACCACGGCCTGATTGTGGCCTGTCCTATATCGTTGCCAGAAGCACGATTATGGCTAACTTTAACCTTAAATAAAATAAAACCTACTGAGGCTAGAGGGCTGCAATTTTGTGTGTTTGATGATTGGAAGTGGTTGATCAACATACCAATTTGCAGCCCCCTAGACTCAGTAGTTTTTAAGATCTTAGGGAGGGCTGGAAAAAAAGTGCGGACGGACAGACAAAGCCATCTCAATAGTTTTCTGTTACAGAAAACTAAAAACAATAAATTTCAGGAATAAGCACAAAATAAGGTTCAGTAATAATCCTCCGTCTCACCACGCAGAAGGACTGGACCAATTATTAATAATTCTAATAATTCAGCTCAGAAAAGAACGAGATAATTGTGGAATCTTCTAATCCAATTACGGTCTCGAGACTCCGGAGTGATTGCTTTGATGGCGGCTCTCTCAGAACAATAATTGGACTGGTTTTTTTTAGGGGGCGGGGGCGGGGAGGTGTCCGTTCGACAACCCATAGGCCTCTTTGAGACACTTAAGTGTCAAAGTTATTTGTCGGCTAGAAAGTGACATAGTTATTTGTTGATTATAAAGTGACACAGTTATTTGTTGACTACAAAGTGACAGTTATTTGTTGATTACAAAGTGACAGTTATTTGTTGATTACAAAGTGACAGTTATTTGTTGATTACAAAGTGACAGTTATTTGTTGACTACAAAGTGACACGGTTATTAGTTGACTTAGAAGTGACACAGTTATTTCTTGATTACAAAGTAATACAGTTATTGTTGATTACAAGTGACACAGTTATTTATTGATAACAAAGTGACACAGTTATTTGTTGATTACAAAGTGACACAGTTATTTGTTGATTACAAAGTGACACAGTTATTTGTTGATTACAAAGTAACACAGTTATTTGTTGATTACAAAGTGACACAGTTATTGGTCCACTTGGAAGTGACACAGTTATTGGTCCACTTGGAAGTGACAGTTGTATCTTGACCAGAAAGTGACACAGTTATTTGTTGACTAGAAAGTAACACAGTTGTTTATTGATTACAAAGTGACACAGTTATTTTTTATTACAAATTGA
Source organism: Macrobrachium rosenbergii (assembly GCF_040412425.1). Classification (NCBI taxonomy): domain Eukaryota; kingdom Metazoa; phylum Arthropoda; class Malacostraca; order Decapoda; family Palaemonidae; genus Macrobrachium; species Macrobrachium rosenbergii. Next base: position 23,206,894 of record NC_089744.1, on the reverse strand, counting down.
CACAATTATTGGTCCACTTGGAAGTGCCAGCTGTATCTTGACCAGAAAATTACACAGTAATTTGTTGATTACAAAGTGACAGTTATCTGTTGATTACAAAGTGACACAGTTATCTGTTGATTACAGAGTGACACAGTTATTTTTTTATTACAAAGTGACACAGTTATTTGTTGATTACAAAGTGGCACAGTTATTTGTTGATTACAAAGTGACACAGTTATTGGTCCACTTGGAAGTGACAGTTGTATCTTGACCAGAAAGTGACACAGTTATTTGTTGACTAGAAAGTGACAGTTATTTATTGATTACAAAGTGACACAGTTATTTGTTGATTACAAATTGACACAGTTATTGGTCCACTTGGAAGTGCCAATTGTATCTTGACCAGAAAATGACACAGTAATTTGTTGATTACAAAGTGACACAGTTGTCTGTTGATTACAGAGTGGTACAGTTATTTGTTGATTAAAAAGTGATACAATTATTTGTTGATTACAGAGTGACACAGTTATTTGTTGATTACAAAGTGACACAGTTATTTGCTGATTACAAAGTGATTCAATTATTTGTTGATTACAAGGTGACACAGTTATTTGTTGATTACAAAGCGACACAGTTATTTGCTGATTACAAAGTGATACAGTTATTTGTTGATTACAAAGTGGCACAGTTATTTGTTGATTACAAAGTGACACAGTCATTTGCTGATTACAAAGTGATACAATTATTTGTTGATTACAAAGTGACACAGGTATTTATTAATGATTTTTTAAATTTATTTATTCATATATCCAGTTTTAAGACGGACGAAATTCGAGAAAATTCTCTTTCAATAATATCCTATAAGACCCAACAACTACCAGATTCGCCCTCAAATATCTGCCCATGACTGGTACACAGTGGTTCTTAAGCCGATTCCTGAGGGGTGCTAGGATGCCTATGAATAATTAAAGCAAAATATATTTCTATATAGGCGTGTTATTTTTTTCTGATAAAAAATAAAATAAAATAAAATAAAATAAAATGAATAATTAATAATAATTATAATGATAATAATAATAATAATGAAAGTTATTATTATTATTATTATTATTATTATTTATTATTATTATTATTATTATTATTATTATTATTATTGCTCCAGCAGTGCTCTGAGCTGTAGATAAAACATTCTAAGCTGTGTGAATGGAGATTAAAAAATATGGTTCTGTTATTTATACACATCAAGTCAACTTTGTATTTTACCTTTTTTTTATTTCAGCCATTCAGGGGGTGCGAGAACTGACAGTTGATTTGAAAGGGGTGAGTACATTGAAAAAGATTAAGAACCACTGCTGTAGCACAACTAGTGACTTAACATCAACATCTTTTGTGATTCCTCACACAATTCCCCTCACGTACCTTCCTGTTGTTTTCATCTGGGGCAGAAATAATCTTGTTTGTCGCGTTGCAGTTGCTAAACTCGTTCGGAATGTTGGAAAATAGTCCTCCTTCCGGCACAACACGATAGGAGAGCGTGATCTAGGATTGCAATGTAATGGATGATCTACAGAGAATTGTAAGTTTGCGAAAGAATGAATGATATTGGACTGACAGAAGTAAATGTTGGCTTTTTTTTTTTTTAGATTGCATGTCATTTGCATGTCTACATGCACACACACATACATATATATATATATATATATATATATATATATATATATATATATATATACATATGTATGTATGTAGGCATACAGATACATATTTGTATATGTATACATATATGCATATGTGTATATATATATATATATATATATATATATATATATATATATACACAGACGTATACATAATATCTATATATATATATATATATATATATATATATATATATATATATATATATATATAT
>NC_089744.1:23190000-23195000 GCF_040412425.1 Macrobrachium rosenbergii | reverse complement strand
TTTGTTGCTGTTGGGGATGTTTGTGCAGTGATTGTTTTCTTGTTTGCTGGTGTTGTTTGTTTGTGTTTGTTACTGCTGGGATGTTTGTTCAGTGATTGCTTTCTTGTTTGCTGGTTTGTTTGTTTGTGTTTGTTGCTGTTGGTGATGTTTGTTCAGTGATTGTTTTCGTGTTTGCTGGTTTGTTTGTTTGTGCTTGTTGCTGTTGGGGATGTATGGTCAGTGATTGTTTTCGTGTTTGTAGGTTTGTTTGTGTGTGTTTGTTGCTGTTGGGATGTTTGTTCAGTGATTGTTTTCATGTTTGCTGGTTTGTTTGTTTGTGTTTGTGTCTGTTTGGGATGTTTGATCATTTATTGATTCCTTGTATGCAGGTTTGTTTGTTTGCGTTTGTTTCTGTTGGGGATGTTTGTTCGGTGAATGTTTTCTTGTTTGTTGGTTTGTTTGTTTGTGCCTGTGTCTGTTGGGTATGTTTGTTCAGTGATTGTTTGCGTGTTTGTAGGTTTGTTTGTTTGTGTCTGTTGGGAATGTTCGTCCAGTGATTGTTTCTTGTTTGCGGGTTTGTTTGTTTGTGTTTGGGATTATGGGGCTCTAAGTTTTGTTTGTTTGTGTTTGGATGATGAGGTTCCATGTTTTGTTTGTTTGTCAATAATTGTGTGATTATTTGCACGGGTAAAATGCTGCTTCTTGAGAAAGAGAAACAACAATGTTTAGCTGTATTATTATTTTTCTAATGAAATGAATTAGTGTTTGATGAAATGTATGAATGTACTTAGGATATTTTGAATTAAATTTATTCAAGGATTATGTCCCACAGCGTTTATATCATTAATTTTATCCGGCTAAGGCTACAGTTTAAGGTAGCCGCTATAAAATCATGTAAGCTCTCCTGTATAGTTTAAAAAATATATAATTTTAATTCTAATATTACTGAGTGAATATTTTTATGTGAAATAATGAGTTTTGTTCCTTACGAATAAATCTGCCATCCACGTCTGTGTTACGTTCACTTATCAAAAATAAAAACGATTAATAATTAGCTAAATAGATAAAAAAGTATTAAAATGCAAGAAGAACAGCATTAGGTTAGGAAAGCGTCGTGAAGAGACGCTCATCACATCGATTTCTACTCCCGAGGGACAATAACCTGTCTTCGATGACGTCTGTGAATCTTAGTCAGATCTGCAGAGAAAACGATCACGAATATAATTAGTCCCCCCCAAAAATGAATTCCAGGGGAACTGCAATGAAGTTTATCACCTCCACAGGTGAGGCCGGTAAGAGGATCTCTGTCACAGACGCTATCTCCTGGTGGGAATGAGATTGTCGTAGCAGCAGGAATTGTAATTAGAAACGATGCGAGTGGTAGATTGCAATGAGTGCGAAGGTGAGAGAGAGAGAGAGTGAGAGAGAGAGAGGCTGGTACATGAGAATTGCCACATATTGTGTAAACGTCTGGAAGGTTTTTCTAACGAGAGAGCGAGAGAGAGAGAATTGCCAAATATTGTGCAAACGCCTGGAAGCTTAGGAAGACTATTTCGAGAGAGAGAGAGAGAGAGAGAGAGAGAGAGAGAGAGAGAGAGAGAGAGAGAGAGAGAGAGAGAGGCTGGTACAAGAGAATTGCTATATTTTATGTAAACGCCTGGAAGGCTTGAGAAGACTACTGGTTCAGTTTCACGATTTGAGTAAAATTTCACGATTGGAGTAAAACTGTTCAAAAAAATTGGGAACGTGTGAGAGAGACTGACTGTGTTGTATTTTCAGAATGATCGTTGATTTGTTTTCATGACAAATGGATGACTCTCTCTCTCTCTCTCTCTCTCTCTCTCTCTCTCTCTCTCTCTCTCTCTCTCTCTCTCTCTCTCTCTCTCTCTCTCTCTCGTCCCTAAAGATGCACAATGTTTGCAAAATATGCGCTTGAAAGTAGACGTAATGGAGATGTGAATGGCAGATATATCCGTAAGAAACAAAACTCATCATTTCACATTAAAAAAGAGTTACCTAATACTATAAGGGGTAAAAGAATATTTTTTGTAACTATACAATAGAACTTACATGATTTCATAGCGGTTTCCTTAAACTGTAGCTTTAGCCGTATAAAATTAATGATATAAACGCTGCTGGACATAATCATTGCATAAATTTATTTCAAAATATCCTAAGTACATTCATGCATTTCATCAAACGCTAATTCATTCCATTAGAAAAACAACAATACATATAAACATTGTTGTTTCTCTCTCTCAAAAAGCAGCAATTTACCCTTGCAAATAATCACAAAATTATTGACAAACAAACAAACCATGGAACCTCATCATCCCTAACACAAACAAACAAAACCTCCAAACACGAAAACAATCACTGCACAAACATCCCCAACTGCAACAAACACAAACAAACAAAACTTCCAAACACGAAAACAATCACTGAACAAACATCCCCAACAGTAACAAACACAAACAGACAAACGTACAAACACGAAAACAATCACTGAACGAAAATCCACAGCAGCAACAAACACAAACAAACAAAACCTGCAAACACGAAAACATTCAATGAACAAACATCACCAACAGCAACAAACACAAACAAACAAACCTACAAACACGAAAACAATCACTGAACAAACATCCCCAACAGCAACAAACACAAACAAACAAAACCTCCAAACACAAAAACATTCACTGAACAAACATCCCAACAGTAACAAACGCAAACAAACAAAACCTCCAAACACGAAAACAATCACTGAACAAACATCCCAACAGTAACAAACACAAACAAACAAAACCTCCAAACACAAAAACAATCACTGAACAAACATCCCAACAGTAACAAACACAAACAAACAAAACCTCCAAACACGAAAACAATCACTGAACGAAAATCCACAGCAGCAACAAACACAAACAAACAAAACCTGCAAACACGAAAACATTCAATGAACAAACATCACCAACAGCAACAAACACAAACAAACAAACCTACAAACACGAAAACAATCACTGAACAAACATCCCCAACAGCAACAAACACAAACAAACAAAACCTCCAAACACGAAAACAACCACTGAACAAACATCCCCAACAGCAACAAACCCAAACAAAGGAGTTGAAACATCCCTCTCCATTCATCGCCCACCCCTCATCGAGCAGAGGTGCCAGGAAGCAGCATAAATTCACTTTTTAGGACCACGAAGCCGGCCCCGTCCCCACGCCTCCCTCCCCCGGGGGAACAATGACAGCTAAGCGAAGGGGAAGAAAGGACCTGTGTCATACATCCCCACCATTTCATTTGAAGGAGAGAGTATTGGACGGTGTCTCTCCTTTTTTTGAAGGAAGGTTCTCATACCAGCAGAGTAATGACTCGTAGAAACTTCTGCAACGTCTCGAATGAACGCCATATTATTCTTTAGAAGCTCGAATTTCAAGTCAGTGTCCCCTCTGGTGGGTTTGTTCCATATGAATAAAGTTCATCTTGTGAATAATAATGATTATATTTTGGAGAAATACTGATGGGAAAATCGAGTGATAATAAAAACAATAATTGAAAAAAGGCAGACTGGAAATCGAGTGATTTCGAATGATTTTGTTAATAAATACTCATTGTTTTTACTAATTTAATGAATGAATGTGTTTCTGTTGATGCAAACGAGAATAAACTGGGCATAGAAGTTATTGCAAAATTTGAAAATGATTCTACATTGACCTAATCGTCCCGTGATGAGAAACAATTTGTGAATCTAAATTCAATATATATATACATATATATATATATATATATATATATATATATATATATATATATATATATATATATATATATATATATTATATTTATATATACATATGTATATATATGTATATATTAATAACTAAATCTGACTTTTACTTTATATACCAACGCTGAACTTTGTGATGTTTCTGAAAGATAACTTTATTGACAGAACGGGAAGAATAGTAAAACATGATAAATGAGAGATAGAACAAATCAAGAGATACTTCTTCTGGTGTCCCTCTGTGTTAGTCGGTCATTCTTTCTCTCTTGTTCTTACTGTGTAATTCCAATTTAATATTCAAGAACAACTATTTTATACGCTTTTATTAAGCTTACTATTTTATCTGTTTGTTTGTTTGTCTGGGTCAAATCTAGTAACTCAATTTTCGACCTGTTCCATTCGCCCGAGTGACTTGAAATTTTGCATCATTACTCAATCCCGGTGACAATACAACCTTACATGACCAGTAGGTCAGCAGTGACCTCTGGTGACCCTACAGTGACCTCTCCCAGTATCTCAGGATTTGTATGAAACTCTTCGGATTTTTCATACCCTCTTTGACTCGTTAGAATAAGTTAAAAACTCTACGGATTTTTCAACCCTTCTTTAGCTCGACAGGATATCAATTTCTTTAGCTACAATCACAAATCGGTTACAATTTCTGTCAAAACTAAAAATTATAAAATAAAAAATAAAAAAAAAAAATTCAAACACGCTTCAATGAAAATGCACTAAAAAATAAAAAATAATTTTTTTTGAGAAATCACCAGGATTTTCTTACAATTAATTATGTTTTTGTAGACAGGATTAATTGTAAGAAAATCCTGGTGAGTCTCAAAAAATTATTTTTTACTTTTTAGTTCATTTTAATAAAAGCGTCTTTTAAAAAAGAATTATTTTTTTCTTGTTAATTGCTTGTCTTGTTTCTCGGTGCTTTTACCTTTTATCCTTTTCGTTTTTATTTTTTTGCAAGCACATAATCTAACTGATCTATTCCACTTGATGGTTTTTCGATTTGATCAATATTTTGCGAATATCGGTTAAATTTCTACTCAGGGTTTTGCAATTTAGGGAATATTCGAGAGCAATTATCTTCTGTTTCCCCTATTTTTCTTGTAAATTGCTTCTCTTTCTTCGCGGTGCTTTTACTTTTTATCCTTTTTTTTAGTTTTCTGTAAAAAAAAACTGTTGTGCTGACTTTGTCTGTCTGTCTGCACTTTTTTCTGC
>NC_089744.1:23162500-23177500 GCF_040412425.1 Macrobrachium rosenbergii | reverse complement strand
AATACAGTAATACTACCCTCTAATCACACGGATTACATAGGAAGATAGAAAAACGGATAGATAAACAGAGAGAGAGAGAGAGAGAGAGAGAGAGAGAGAGAGAGAGAGAGAGAGAGAGATCACCTGTGCCTGGCTCACCTACCAATCAGAAACCAAGTTTAAAAAAAAACACGGATGATATAGGAAGAAAGAAAAAGATGTAGAGAGAGAGAGAGAGAGAGATTACCCGTGCCTGGCTCACCTACCAATCACAAACTAAGTTTAAAAAAATTTCTTTTTGTTGCAAAAAAAAAAAAAAAATATTGCTGGAAATGTTTGAATATTTGGAAAAATACTTAAATGCTTAAATTTTCGTAATATTAATCTTTAACTTTTGTAATATTAAAATGCTCCTGGAACGGGATTATTCCAGTTGGACGCGTCAACTCTTCCAGATTTTGATACAGTTTTCCAGAAAAAAAAAGGTTATGAATATCTACAGTGAATATTTCAAATGGCAGAAGCCAAAAAATAGATTTTTTTCTATAATAATACCGTAGAATTTGTGGAAAAATTCTAAAATTCCAAAACACGTCTTGTTCAGGGATCATCTCCAAAGTATGTTTATGTAAAGGAAATGTTGGTTTTAGTATTATAATATAGTATTTTTAGATTTAAGAATCCAAGTGCACAAGTTATTCTAAAAGCTATATTGAATTGATACAAGGTGAGACTTTTACTGTGTGTGTGTGTATGTATATATATATATATATATATATATATATATATATATATATATATATATATATATATATATATATATATATATATATATATATATATATATATATATATATATATATATATATATATATATATATATATATATATATATATATATATATTTATATATATATATATATATATATATATATACATATATATATATTTACATATATATACACACATGTATATGTATATATATACATATATGTATGTATATTATATATATATATATATATATATATATATATATATATATATATATATATATATATATATATATATATACATACATATACTAGCAGTCTGCTAGTAAAGGACCGTGTGTCGAAAGGCCTGGCAACCTCGCTATTATTCCACTTTTCCTTCGTGGCATAAATTTATTAATTTATTCATGGTGTGTGTGTATGAGTGTATCTCTACACACTCGAGTCTCCCTGCAATCTTGAACCTATCACAGGAAATCATTAAATTTGCATAACAGTGCCATCATGATTCAGGAGATTCATCTAGCAGAGACGCATGAGGAGAAATCACTGGTCTCATGAGGACCCGAGAATCAATTTGCCCCCAAATAATTGGCAGTGCCACGTCGATTATCGACCTCATTTACATGATTCCTGAGTTTCCAGGACGGGAAATAATATTACCTTTCCTTATACTTGGAGGAAAATAGTTTTATATAGCAATTGAATAAGTGAGTGTCTTGTTTCGGTTGGGAATTTTATTCAGTCTGTTAATTTTCTTCTTTAATATTTTTCTTTGTATTCCTTTTATTTATATTGATTATGAATGACATTCATTCGTATGGAAAAACATTTGAATGTTGTTGTTATATATATATATATATATTTGTTATATATTTATTTATATATACATATATATGTGTATATGTATATATATATGTATGTGTGTGTGTAAATTTATATATATATATATATATATATATATATATATATATATATATATATATATATATATATATATATATATATTTCTTTAAAAGATAAATTCTCTCTCTCTCTCTCTCTCTCTCTCTCTCTCTCTCTCTCTCTCTCTCTCTGTGACCAGAGTCGAAGCAGCAGTCAAAACTTGCTTCAGAGATCAAAGCAAGCTGTGTATTTTCGTTCTTTATTCGAAACAAACTCAGCCATTGCTTGCAGGCGCTTCAGACGAAAGCGTGAGCTGGGTTTTAGTTTTCTGTGAAAGAAAAATATTGTGCCGGCTTTGTCTGTCCGTCCGCAGTTTTTCTATCCGCACCGAGATCTTAAAAACTACTGAGGGTAGAGGGCTGTAAATTGGTATGATGATCATCCACCCTCCAATCATCAAACATACCAAATTGCAGCCCTATAGCCTTTGTAGTTTTTATTTTATTTAAGGTTAAGTTAGCCATAATCGTGCTTCTGATATAGGCTAGGCCACCGGAGGGTCATGGTTAAAGTTTTCCTGGGCTGCGGCTCATACAGCATTATACCAAGACCACCAAAAGATAGATTTATTTTCGTCGAACCAAAGAAGGTTTGAAAAATCCGTAGAGCTATTTACCGAGTCAAAGAAGTTATGAAAAATCCGAAGAGTTTCATACAAATCCTGAGATACTGGGAAAGGTCACTGTTGGGTCACTAGAGGTCACTGCTGACCTACTGATCATGTAAGGTTGTATTGTCACCGGGATTGGGTAACCATGCAATATTCCAAGTCCATCGGACGAAGGGAACAGGTCAAAAATTAAGTTACAAGATTTGAACCAAACAAACTAACAAACAAACACGTATGAAAATATAACATTCGCCAAATTAATCATAAATAACATCCGTCATTAATCTCTTATAACACGCCTCCTACAGACGAGAACTTCAATGGCAGAAGTTATCACGAAGTTATATATAACAGAGCAACTTCTTCGATCCCAGCCTAATGGTGAAAAATGAGAATCTGATGTGATTCTTACATTCCCACTCGAGAACGGCGTCTAAAGCCTGATGATGGCTGAGTTTAGGGATTATGGTTCTCTCTCTCTCTCTCTCTCTCTCTCTCTCTCTCTCTCTCTCTCTCTCTCTCTCTCTCTCTGCCGAGTTATAAACGCAGTTATTAGAGAGAGAGAGAGAGATTCCTTCAGAATTTCCATTCCATTTTCAAATGATTAGGAGAGAGAGAGAGAGAGAGAGAGAGAGAGAGAGAGAGAGAGAGAGAGAGAGAGAGAGAGAGCGAGAGAGAGAGAGAGATTGATTCCTTCAGGGTTTTCTATGTACTTCCAAAGGATTAGGAGAGAGAGAGAGAGAGATTTCTTTATGGTTAAAGGTATATTTTCATATGATTAGGTTGAGAGAGAGAGAGAGAGTTCTGGGTTTTCTACGTACTTTCTCTCTCTCTCCTAATCATTTGAGAGAGAGAGAGAGAGTTTACTGTATACTTTCACATGAATAGGCCCTGAAACTTGAGATTTAAGTCAATTCAAGCAAATCCTATATTTCTCAGAAATAGAGATGAGCTATTAATTTTTCAGATACATTTAATTTTATATATGGTTTCATATCTCTTTATTTTCAGGGCAGTGCTGTTTTTAATGCTTTGAACATGGCAAAAGGTTTATTGCCACCCATGTATCAAACCCAAAAGATATTGCCCTGCATGTATCAAACCCTAAAGGTATTGTCATCCATGTATGAAACCCAAAAGGTATTGCCATCTATGTATCAAACCCAAAAGATATTGCCATCCATGTATTAAACCCAAAAGGTATTGCCATCCATGTGTCAAACCCAAAAGGTATTGCCATCCATGTATCAAACCCAAAAGGTATTGCCATCCATGTATCAAACCCAAAAGGTATTGCCATCCATGTATCAAACCCACAAGGTATTGCCATCCATGTATCAAACCCAAAAGGTATTGCCATCCATGTATCAAACCCAAAAGGTATTGCCATCCATGTATCAAAACCAAAAGATATTGACATCCATGTATCAAACCCAAAAGATATTGACATCCATGTATCAAACCCAAAAGGTATAGCCATCCATGTATCAAACCCTAAAGGTATTGTCATCCATGTATCAAACCCAAAATGTATTGCCATCCATGTATCAAACCGAAAAGGTATTGACCTCCATGTATCAAACCCAATAGGTATTGCCATCCATGTATCAAACCCACAAGGTATTGCCATCCATGTATCAAACCCAAAAGGTATTGCCATCCATGTATCAAACCCAAAAGGTATTGCCATCCATGTATCAAAACCAAAAGATATTGACATCCATGTATCAAACCCAAAAGATATTGACATCCATGTATCAAACCCAAAAGGTATAGCCATCCATGTATCAAACCCTAAAGGTATTGTCATCCATGTATCAAACCCAAAATGTATTGCCATCCATGTATCAAACCGAAAAGGTATTGACCTCCATGTATCAAACCCAATAGGTATTGCCATCCATGTATCAAACCCAAAAGGTATTACCATCCATGCATCAAACCCAAAAGGTATTGCCGTCCATGTATCAAACCCAAAAGGTATTGCCATCCATGTATCAAACCCAAAAGTTATTGCTATTCATTTATCAAACCTAAGAGGTAAGATTTGGATCCCAGCAAAGACAGAGGCATTTAATTTAATATATATGATTCCATTTAGATGTAAGATATTCGAGGCACATTGAATTCGGTTTTGATATTTGAGGCGACAGAAAAATCAAGCGTGAAGTCTTGACAAAACTGAGGGACACAAGGAAGCTAAAGTTGAATTCTGTCTTTTAAATATGTTGAAGCAGAGAGACAGGAAAAATAAACACGGGTGGAAATCAGGTCGATGAACTTTCAAACCTGCGAAAAAGTTTGACTGACCTCTCAAGGGAGAAACTTCACACGAAATAAAAATACTTATGATTTTATTGCTAATTAAAGTTCGTTGACATTCCGTGAAAATCAGAAAGGTTCACGAGATACGTCGTGGAATAGAATTTTGCTTGGCCTGGAGAGAGATAGAGAGAGAGAGAGAGAGAGAGAGAGAGAGAGAGAGAGAGAGAGAGAGACCTTCAGGGTTTTCTAAGTCCTTTCTCTCTCTCTCTCCTAATCATTTGTGTGTGAGAGAGAGAGAGAGAGAGAGAGAGAGAGAGAGAGAGAGAGAGAGAGAGAGACTCCCTCCGGGTTTTTTACGTACTTTCTCTTTCTCTATCTCTCTCCTAATCATTTGAGAGAGAGAGAGGGTCCTTCAAGATTTTCTCTCTCTCTCTCTCTCTCTCTCTCTCTCTCTCTCTCTCTCTCTCTCTCTCTCTCTCTCTCTCTGTCTCCAAAATGAGACAGAGTCCTTCAGGGTTTTCTTCGTACTTTCTCCTAATCATCAGAGAGAGAGAGAGAGAGAGAGAGAGAGAGAGAGAGAGAGAGAGAGAGACAGACAGACAGATTTCTTTACAACTTATGTGAGAGAAAAAACTCTTAAATTCTAATTATGTTGTAAACACAGAAAAATTTTAAAGTGTTCAAAATCCAGACTTTAGGACTGAGCCCCATCGAAGTCATTTAGGGAATAGCTTCTTCCTCTAGAAGCCTACTGCCTCCATTTCAACTAAGTTACCAACAGCCCTAGGAAATGGTGCATTAGTATTGCAAGACATCCCTACTTCCTAGGGCAGAGAGGTAATGGGATTTATTTCAAGCTAAAATGGATGCCCAATATATTTAATATATTTTTTAATACTAAACTTAAAGTAGGAAAACAAAAACCTGTCGTCGTGAAGTCTCGTAAATATTAACGAGTAAAAAATGCACCGAAGTTTCTTCGGGGCAATCGAGTTTTCTGTACAGCCGCTACAGCGTATAATCAAGGCCACCGAAAACACATCTATATTTCGGTGGTTTTGGTATAATGCTGTATGAGCCGCGGCCCATGAAACTTTAACCCCGGCCCGGTGGTGGCCTGTACTATATCGGTAACTAAAGTGCGATTATGGCTAACTTTAACCTTAAATAAAATAAAAAGTACTGAGGTTAGAGGGCTGCAATTTGGTATGCTTGATGGTTGGAGGATGGATGATCGACATTCCAATTTGCAGCCCTCTAGCCTCAGTAGTTTTTAAGGTCTAGGGCCTGACAGAAAAAAGTGCGGACGGACAGACAAAGCCGGCGCAATAGTTTTCTTTTACAGACAACTAAAAAAAAAACGGAAGAAAGTTGTCCCGACCTATCTTATCTTTAAAGGATTTTATATCCTGTCTTCCCGAAAACTATTATCCTCCCCACAAATATGATCCATTCTCTATTTCTTTCACTCAGCTCATTAATAATTTTTATTGAGCAAAAGTCGGAACTCAAAACAGTAACTTTCTTCTTCTCTCATTCCTGTGGGGTTTTGTATCTATCAATTTCTAAAGTTTGTGGAACTTTTTTTTTATATCTCTTGCTAAAAAAAACTTCTCGCCGATTCTCAGTCTGCCAATTCTCTTTCGATCTGAGTCCAGCTTCGACTTCCGCGAGTATCAACTTCTCTCTTATAGGTCTCTAAATGTATCTTTCTTCCATTAACTTTTTTCCGTTTTAAATTGGTGAATTTTTTTTACATTGGATGATTATTTTGTACATAAGAGAGGTTTCCATTTTTTTCTGCTTTTGCAATATATTTACAATTCCAGAGTTCTTTGTTTCACGTATGTTGTAAAAAAGTTGTCTCTCTCTCTCTCTCTCTCTCTCTCTCTCTCTCTCTCTCTCTCTCTCTCAAATGATTAGGAGAGAGGGAGAGTACGTAGAAACCCCTGAAGGACTCTCTCTCTCTCTCTCTCTCTCTCTCTCTCTCTCTCTCTCTCTCTCTCTCTCTCTCTCATGATTAGGAGAGAGAGAGAAAGTACGTAGAAAATCCTCAAGGACTCTCTCTCTCTCTCTCTCTCTCTCTCTCTCTCTCTCTCTCTCTCTCTCTCTCTCTAGGCCAAGCAGTTTCTATACCACGTCGTATCTGGTGAACCTTCTCTGATTTTCACGGAATGTAAATGAACTTTAATTAGCAATAAAATCATAAGTATTCCTATTTCGTATGAAGTTTCTCTCTTGACAGGTCAATCAAACTTTTTCCTAGTTTTGAAAGTTCGTCGACCTGATTGCCACCCGTGTTTATTTTTCCTGCCTGTCTGCTTCAACCTAATTAAAAAAAAAAGAATTTGGCGTCAATTTTCTTATTTTCGTTAGTTTGGTCACGAGTCCACGCCTGATTTTCCTGTCACCTGAAATATTAAAACTGAATTCAATATACCTCGAATATCTTACATTTAAATGGAATGATATTATATTAAGTGCATCTGTCTTTGCTGGGAGCCAAACCTTATCTCTTAGGTTTAATAAATGAATAGCAATACCTTTTGGGTTTGATACATGGATGGCAATATCTTTTGGGTATAATACATAGATGGCAATACCTTTTGGGTTTGATACATGGATGGCAATATCTTTTGGGTTTGATACATGGATGGCTATACCTTTTGGGTTTGATACATGGATAGCAATACCTTTTGGGTTTGATACATGGGTGCCAATACCTTTTGGGTTTGATACATGGATAGCAATACCTTTTGGGTTTGATACATGGATAGCAATACCTTTTGGGTTTGATACATGGATGGCAATAACTTTTGGGATTGATACATGGGTGGCAATACCTTTTGGGTTTGATACATGGATGTCAATACCTTTTGGGTTTGATACATGGATGGCAATACCTTTTGGGTTTGATACATGGATGGCAATACCTTTTGGGTTTGATACATGGATGGCAGTACCTTTTGGGTTTGATACATGGATGGCAATACCTTTTGGGTTTGATACATGGATGGCAATACCTTTTGGGTTTGATACATGGATGGCAGTACCTTTTGGGTTTGATACATGGGTGGCAATACCTTTTGGGTTTGATACATGGATGGCAGTACCTTTTGGGTTTGATACATGGGTGGCAATACCTTTTGGGTTTGATACATGGATGGCAATACCTTTTGGGTTTGATACATGGATAGCAATACCTTTTGGGTTTGATACATAGATGGCAATAGCTTTTGTGTTATATATATATATATATATATATATATATATATATATATATATATATATACATATATATATGTGTGTGTGTGTGTGTGTGTGTGTGTGTGTGTGTGTAGACAGAAAGACAGATATTATAAATTCCATTCTAAACATAATATTTTGTATTATAATATTTTCACTACTATGTTGTCGCTGTTTTCATTCAACAAATTTTTCTACATACTGCTGTATCTAAACACTACTCTCACACTGAATCATTTCCAAAAATCTGAATCAAATTTCCAGAGGAATCTGGAAGAAGACTCACCACCATTACTGCACGGTGAAAACATCAACAAAACCCATTTGAAACCTGCCTCAAGAATATGGCCTGTCATTTGCATTAAATAAATGAACACGAGAGTGTCACAGTTGCATCTGCCTTTGTGAGATTGAAAATAAAACAAGTACAAAATGCGCCGAAGTTTCTTCGGCGGAGTGGAGTTTTCTGTACAGCAGCTACAGCGCACAATCAAGGCACCGAAAACAGATCTATCTTTC
Organism: Macrobrachium rosenbergii; assembly: GCF_040412425.1. Lineage (NCBI taxonomy): Eukaryota > Metazoa > Arthropoda > Malacostraca > Decapoda > Palaemonidae > Macrobrachium > Macrobrachium rosenbergii. The sequence goes on along the minus strand of NC_089744.1, from coordinate 23,169,166 downwards.
TGTGGTCTCGGTGTAATGCTGTATGAGTCGCGGTCCATGAATCTTTAACCACGGGCCGGTGGTGGCCTGACCTATATCGATGCCAGATGCACGATTATGACTAACTTTAACCTTAAATGAAGTAAAAACTACTGAGGCTAGAGGGCTGCAATTTGGTATGTTTGATGATTGGAGGGTGGATGATCAACATAGCAATTTGCAGCCCTCTAGCCTCAGTAGTTTTTAAGATCTGCGGGCGGACAGAAAAGTGCGGATGGACAGACGAAGAAATAAATATAGAAATGCAATTATAGAGATATTTTCCGTTTCATTTCAGAACGACTTAAAAGGAGAATTATATTCGGCACGATATCTCGCTATAACGAAGTCCGTTTTGGCAAATCCTGGGTATTGAAGCTGGACTTAACAACGGAATAGTCTCTCTCTCTCTCTCTCTCTCTCTCTCTCTCTCTCTCTCTCTCTCTCTCTCTCTCTCTGCTTATTCGCTTTCTCATCTTTGTTGTTTTGTAGTAGCATTTCTCTCTCTCTCTCTCTCTCTCTCTCTCTCTCTCTCTCTCTCTCTCTCTATCTCTCTCTCTACTTATTCGACTTTCTCTCTTTGCCATCTTTGTTGTTTTGTAATAGTATTTCTCTCTCTCTCTCTCTCTCTCTCTCTCTCTCTCTCTCTCTCTCTCTTTATTCGACTTTCTGTTTTTGCCAGTTTTATTGTTCTGTAATAGCTTCTCTCTCTCTCTCTCTCTCTCTCTCTCTCTCTCTCTCTCTCTCTCTCTCCTCTCTCTCTTATTATTTCGACTTTCTGTCCTTGCCATCTTTGTTGTTTTGTAATAGCATTTCTCTCTCTCTCTCTCTCTCTCTCTCTCTCTCTCTCTCTCTCTCTCTCTCTCTCTCTCTCTCTCTCTTTGCTGTTTTAGTGTTCTTTAATAGCATTTCTCTCTCTCTCTCTCTCTCTCTCTCTCTCTCTCTCTCTCTCTCTCTCTCTCTCTCTCTCTCTCTCTCTCTGTATTCGACTTTCTCTCTTTGCTGTTTTTAGTGTTCTGTCATAGCATTTCTCTCTCTCTCTCTCTCTCTCTCTCTCTCTCTCTCTCTCTCTCTCTCTCTCTCTCTCTCTCTCTATTCGACTTTCTCTCTTTGCTGTTTTTAGTGTTCTGCAATAGCATTTCTCTCTCTCTCTCTCTCTCTCTCTCTCTCTCTCTCTCTCTCTCTCTCTCTCTCTCTCTCTTCGACTTTTTCTCTTTGCTGTTTTTAGTGTTCTGTAATATTATTTCTCTCTCTCTCTCTCTCTCTCTCTCTCTCTCTCTCTCTCTCTCTCTCTCTCTCGCCACTCGTCATTTGCATGGCTTTAGTTCAGTTCAGTGAAGCAGAATAATAGAATTCTCCGTTCATTGGTATCGTTCTCTACGTTCGAAGTTGTTGATACCATTCAAAGCCCAAATCTCTCGGGCAATTGCCACTTATAATATACAAGCTCGTACTTCTGGCAGCGCCAGAAGAAAAGGTGAAGCGTCAAGTGAAAAATGAGAACAATCCAAGGAAACTGAACGAAAGGGTGATGCTAAAACGAAAACTTCATTTGTTTTGTCTGTGTTTGTATGTCTGTCACGGGCTAGGGGTTTGATTTTGAGTTATAAACCTTTCTGGGGTGACATAGAGGCCGTGTGCAAAATTTTGCCTGGGTCTGTCGAGCAGTTCGGATTTCTGTAGTGGACATAGAAATATATAAACATTCACTTATACGTATATGTATATATATATATATATATATATATATATATATAGATATATATATATATATATATATATATATATATATATATATATATATATATATATATATATATATATATATATATATATTAGTCATTATCTAAATTCTAACTCGAGAAAACAAGCACTGGAAGTCACCGTTACCTCAGTATTTGAAAGACTCAAGCTTTCCATCTTTTCCATCTAGTTTTATTTCTCTCCCTTGTGAATATGTCATACAATTATTCGTAATTGAAATATGTTATTGATTCAAAGATTCGAGCTGATGAATCCTTTGTCCATCTCGTTTTATTTCTCTCCCTTGTGAATATGTCATTCATAATTGAAATATGATATTGTTTCATTCATTTCTTGTAGAGGGAGAGTAATGAATAAGCTCACTCACAGTTGGAGTGAGTTGTCAGTCCCGCTAATATTCGCTAAATATTGTGACGGAAATGTGATAAATTTGTCAGAATTGTCGTAGGCGGGTGTGTCGTGATCAAGATGGTAAACTGTTTGCCAGTTTTTGGTGTATGTATTTTGCATTCAAATATAAATTATGAATGGGGTTTATCTTCTGAATAATAATAATAATAATAATAATAATAATAATAATAATAATAATAATAATAATAATAATAATAATAATGTTATGTATTTTTCATTCAGATATAAATTGTGAATAGGGTTTTTCTTCTGAATAATAATAATAATAATAATAATAATAATAATAATAATAATAATAATAATAATAATAATAATAATGTTATGTATTTTGCATTCAGATATAAATTATGAATGGGGTTTATCTTCTGAATAATAATAATAATAATAATAATAATAATAATAATAATAATAATAATAATAATAATAATATAATAATAATAATGTTATGTATTTTGCGTTCAAATATAAATTATGAATAGGGTTTATCTGCTGAATAATAATAATAATAATAATAATAATAATAATAATAATAATAGTAATAATAATAATAATAATGTGATGTATTTTGCATTCAGATATAAATTATGAATAGGGTCTATCTTCTGAATAATAATAATAATAATAATAATAATAATAATAATAATAATAATAATGTGATGTATTTTGCACTCAGGTATAAATTATGAATAGGGTCTATCTTCTGAATAATAATTATAATAATAATAATAATAATAATAATAATAATAATAATAATAATAATAATAATAATAATAATAATAATAATGTTATGTATTTTGCATTCAAATATAAAGTATGAATAGGGTTTATCTTCTGAATAATAATAATAATAATAATAATAATAATAATAATAATAATAATAATAATAATAATAATAATAATAATAATGATAATAGCACTTCTACGAGAAATGTCAGTAAAATGTGCCATGTATTTTGTATTGAAATGCAGCACTGCTGTGTTGAAATGTTAGGAAAAGCGTATCCTGTTATGCTGTTAAAGTATCATGTGTTCGTGAACTCTACAATATTTGTGTCCAAAGTTGTATCTGGCAACTCGAGGTTCGAGTGTGTTCGTATGTTTGTGTGTCAACGCTATGAGAATGTAGCTGACTTGCTTACATCCTTCCTTCTTGGACTAGGGTATATTTAATTATTTATTTATTAGTTTGTTGATTTATCTTTTTTCTAATAACTGGTCTCTTTTCTCCGTATTTCCTATTACCTTCAGGTACTTCTTTCTAAAGAACACCATATTCTTTGGAAGCTTGAATATCGTCAAGCCAGTGGCCCCAGTGGTGGAATTGTTCCATACGAATAGGGGTTTATCTTCTGAATAATAGCAATAATATTGAACAACCATTATATCCAGGAGAGATCCGTTCTTCGTTTTTGATTTGTATTATAGGTGGGACCCGGGGATGATAAACAAAACTTACCAAATACCTAGACCTAGTGTTGAGCTCCATACTGTCCAAAAATGGAAAACTGCAGTATCTGCAAAATTTTCGAAATTGAGATATGCCACCTATTGGGCTCTTGAAACACAAATACACAAGTTACTGCAGTTTCAGAGTGATTCTTTGATGTGTTCCACGAGTATTTAGTAGGTCCCATGTGCAGTCTCTGCAAAATCAGTAGTAAGGTAAGGGAAAACTGCAGTATCTACCATTTTTCTGAGTTTTGTATTTTTGCAGATACTGCAGTCTTCCATTTCAGGGCAGTATGGTCTATAACGAGAGTCCTCTTAGTACATACATCCTGTAGGATTCCGAGTGCCATCTCCAGACCGTGAACGAGCGGAGCTGTTGTGGATATATACTACGATTCATCATGTCGATGGATTCCCTTACAGGAACATTCGTAAACAAGCTCTCCACATCGAGAGAGGCTATGATAGTTCCCTTTGGAGTGGAGCCTCTAACGGATTGGAGGAAAGGAGTTAATGATGATTTCAGATAATAGTAGCCTGGTACGTCATTTAATAATTGATTTATTGGGGGTATTATTCCATAAGACGATGGTAAAGGGCTATATATTAACTGTATCACAGTCCTGGAAAAGCATTCGGCTGTACTTCGAGAGATTAAGAGAAACTTATCGGTTATATCTCATTGCCATGTTTGATCATTCTTTTAGGTTTTGATTTTTTTGTAACCACAGTTTCCGTCAGTGAAATGAGCTAATATATGAAGCTTTATACCATTATAAATTAGTATTGAAATGCGCCGATAGCAAGCACCCACCGTTCGTTTTTTGTAAGTATTTGAACGGGTCAGGGGAAAAGCTAAAAGAATTGCAGTGTTTACGTTTGGTGACCATAGCTGACGGGAATGCAAACTTTCACAATTTTTGAAAATTGCGAAATCGAGTTAAAATGTACCTTGTGTTGTCTAATTGCAGTATTTAATATTGTGTTGAAATATCTAAATACACAGATAATATTATATTGAAGTATTTCAGAACGGTGATAATATTGTATAGAAATATTTCAGCACGGTAACTTATACTGTACTGGAATATTTCTTCTCTCTCTAGTGTCGTTTCAGAATAGATGCACGTATACCTTTATTAAAAAACTGCAGCATATCAAATTTTAAATGATTGTAAAACAAACTTGCCTTCATTTATCTAACCGTTTTTCCAACGAATCCAAACCTCCCCAAAAAAACTGAAACAAAAGATCGGATTCTTAAATTAGAGCTGGTCTGTGTAATCGGATATTTAATTACTCGAGAATCCAAACCCTCGAGTGTCTAAGCTATTGGTATTGAAGACGACTGAAGATCAGCAAACCTCATTTATTTTAGAAGAAGAAGAGGCCGTTTTCTGAATTCTTCTTCTCTGCTGTTTTGCTAAAGTTCTTTGCCATGAGATTACACTCGATGTTCGTCAGCGTCTTGTGTATTTCTGGTTAGTCTTTTGTTTACTGTGATCGAAGGTATAGCGTTTTATGAAAAAAGTATTGAGTGGGCTGTGGGTATCATGGTAGGTGAGTTTGATACTAATTATTTATGTGTGTATACACACATATATATATCTATCTATCTATCTATATATATATATATATATATATATATATATATATATATATATATATATATATATATATATATACAGAGAGAGAAAGCTCCTCTCTCTCTCTCTCTCTCTCTCTCTCTCTCTCTCTCTCTCTCTCTCTCTCTCTCTCTCTCTCTCTCTCAAACCTTTCCATACACCCGTGGAATCATCTGGTATTAGTTACATCTCGCGAAATGACAACACCAGTGAATGAAAACAGCAGTGAATGACAACATCATTGAATAACAGAAGCGGCGACTGAGAGCAGCAGTGAATGACGACAACAGCGAATGACAATATCAGAGTATGACAACAGCAGCAAATGACAACAACAGCGAATAACAACAGCAGCAAATGACAACAGCAGAGAATGACAGAATCAGTGAATGACAACAGCGAATGACAACACCAGCGAATGACAACACCAGCGAATGACAGCACCAGCAAATGACAACACCAGCGAATGACAACAGCAAATGACAACACCAGCATTCGCGCGATCGGCATTTCTGATTAAATAATTGATATCCACTTATCATCCACTGGGGATTGCCTTTGTCGATAGGCTCTCTCTCTCTCTCTCTCTCTCTCTCTCTCTCTCTCTCTCTCTCTCTCTCTCTCTCTCTCTCTCTCTCAAAAACAATCACAATCCTATATATAAAACCTCTAATATCTTGGACCTCCTCCTCCCCAAATTACGTCTGGGGACAGCCTCTGCCGTGACGACCTTCCGATTTCCCTCCGGAGTTGGGTCGAATCCGCCTTGAATTGTGACCTCATATCCTGTAATTAGAGGCTGCCCAAATTGGAATGTGGGCATATGTCACACGCTAATTGATACCCTTATTAGCTAGCGGGACTGGCCTTGCAGGAGCTAGGGTATTTTCGACCCAAACATTTCAGTATTTCTGGTTAAATTGAAATTTAAAGTTATGTAAAGGATTTTTCAGTAAAGTTTTGGTGTTATTGTTTAGTTTTCTGTTAATGGCGCTTTTTTCGTAGTTATATAGTTGTAAATTAAGTTAAAATGATTTTAACATCTTACTATTTCTGGTTAAATTGAAAATCTTAGTTTATGCTATAGAAGATTTTTCAAGTATCGTCTAAATATTAATATAAATATAGATATAATTTTTTGTTAATGACACTGAATGTCGAATAAATATAATTGTAAATTAAGTCGAAAAGACATAAAAATCGTCATATTTCACTTTTCGAATGTTAATTTTAGCTTAAACACAAATAGATTTTTATTTAAATCTTTCTGATGCATGAAAGAAACAAGTAAAAAATGCGCCGAAGTTTCTTCGGCGCAATCGAGTTTTCTGTACAGCACATAATCAAGGCCACCGAAAATAGATCTATCTTTCGGTGGTCTGGGTATAATGATGTATGA
>NC_089744.1:23130000-23157500 GCF_040412425.1 Macrobrachium rosenbergii | reverse complement strand
AATAATAATAATAATAATAATAATAATAATAATAATAATAATAATAATAATAATATTCCTCTTTGACCGTTTTTTAATAGGGGAACATGACGATTATATTTTTCAGGCACTTAATGGAATTGCAAAGTTCAGCAGAAAAAAAATGTTGAAATTCATTTTTCTCTTTTTAGTTTTCTGGAAAAGAAAACGATTGTGCCGGCTTTGTCTGTCCGTCCGCACTTTTTTCTGTCCGCCCTCAGATCTTAAAAACTACTGAGGCTAGAGGGCTGCAAATAGGTATGTTGATCATCCACCCTCCAATCATCAAACATGGCAAATTGCAGCCCTCTAGCCTCAGTAGTTTTTATTTTATTTAAGGTTAAAGTTAGCCATAACCGTACGTCTAGCTGGGCCGCAGCCGAGATTTTCATGGCCCGTAGCTGAGAGTTTCATACAGTATTATACGCTGTACAGAAAACTCGATTGCGCCGAAGAAACTTCGGCGCATTTTTACTTTTTTTTTATTGATATTTATTTATTTTTTTGTTGATATATTCTCGCGCAAATGTACACATCTCCTCGAGATGAGATTCCTCATCTCTATGCACGTGAAGATGTATATACTTCAGGCTGTTCAAGGAGAATAGTTGGAAACAACAACTCTCTCTCTCTCTCTCTCTCTCTCTCTCTCTCTCTCTCTCTCTCTCTCTCTCTCTCTCTCTCTCTCTCTCCCCCTCGGGATTTCTCTCTTCTGGGCGCTCCTAGTGTTTGTGTTTTAGTTTTTCTTTTTGTCGGGTTGGCGTGGTTAGACAATGATATATATATATATATATATATATATATATATATATATATATATATATATATATATATATATATCATGTTTATATTTAAACATATATAAGTATATATATGTACATATGTATATATGCGTACACATGTATATACATATAATTATAATACACACACACACACACACACACACATATATATATATATATATATATATATATATATATATATATATATATATATATAAATAACCAAACATTATTTCGTTATTCTCGACCCCCTTCCCCCGAGAATTCAAAAGAAAGCAACCACTAATTCATCATACGATTCCCAAGAATATAAAAAATATTACACCACAAATAACTAAAAAAAGTAACATCACACCCATTACCCCTCATATAAGCAAGCGCTCGCAATATGCACACTTGTAATAACAAATGTACATTTGCATATCAAATATGTTGAACTCGAACAAAAAATATAAAAAAAGAATTGGTTCTTACGTAAGGTGGAATGTAAATGTTTGCCTACGAGGGAGGGGGACCCAGGGTGGGATAGTTTGTCCCCGGGGTGCAGTGTGTAGAGGGTAGGGGTGTATATTATACACTTTAGGTGTCAGCCTGGGGCCTTTTAATTTCTTTATGAATATCGATTCTAAATGCTTTTTGGTTTTCTGTAAAAGAAAACTATTGTGCCGGCTTTTCTGTCCGTCCGCACTGTATTTTTGTCCGCACTTTTTTCTGCCCGCACTTTTCTGTACACCCTCAGATCTTAAAATCTACTGAGGTTAGAGGACTGTAAATTGGTATGTTGATCATCCACCCTCCAATCGTCATACATACCAAATAGCAGCCCTCTAGCCTCAGTAGTTTTCATTTTATTTAAGGTTAAAGTTAACTATAATCGTACTTCTGGCAACGATACACGATAGGCCACCACCGGGCCGTGGTTAAAGTTTCATGGGCCACGGCTCATACAGCATTATACCGAGACCACCGAAAGATAGATCTGTTTTCGGTGGCCTTGGTTATATGCTGTAGCGGCTGTACAGAAAACACAATTGCTTGTTTACAGCATATTTTCATTATCATTCCATACGAGTATCAAAACATAATTGAAGCAATAGACGATTAACTAAGATGGCAGACTTTAATTTTTAATTTTAATTTTTTCTTGATTATCCTTTGCGCATGCAAAACCCCTTTCATTCCTTTTACTGTATCCCCGGTCTTATTCTCGTTCTTCTATCTTACTTTCCTCAACGTCATCCTGACAATTGTTTCATAGTGCAACTACAAGGCTTTAATCCTGTTTACACTTTTGTAATATTTTTGCTCTCAATTTTCTTTTCAGCGCTGAATGACCTCATCGCAGGTCCTAAATTATATATTTCATTCCATTCTCTATTAGATTTCTTAATAACTGTTACTATTTTCGGTAATCGGATAAACAATCAACACGCGATTTCGAACTGATCGCAAGTCTGGACATCTCTGAAACCCATTCTGCCCTAAAATGGAAAACTGCAGTGTCTGCAAAATTTTCGAAACTGGGATACGCCACCTATTGGGCTCGTGAAACACTAATACACAAGTTACTGCAGTTTCAGAATGGTTCTTCAATGCTTTATTTAGGGGTCGCATTTGCAGTATCTGCAAAATTTTTGAAGTTGAGATATGCCACCTGTTGGGCTCGTGAAACGCTAATATACAAGTTACTGCAGTTTCAGAATGAGTTTTCAATGCTTTATATAGGGGGCCCCATTTGCAGTATCTGCAAAATCAGTAGTAAGGCAAGTGAAAATTGCAGTATCTACCATTTTTCTCAGTTTTGTATCTTTTCAGATACTGCAGTCTTCCAATTTAGGGCAGAATAGCTCTCCTCCGATCGAATTTTAAGCATATATAAGCAACATCTTCCTGAAACGGCTCATAGACGTCATTTGTTTGTCCGCGAAAAATAGCGCAACGCAACTATAGCCCCTAATAGCGCAGAAACCGCGCTGTGAACAGAGCCTCACTGCGCCTAGACCAGTGATTCTTAAACTTTTTATTACCACCTCCCCCCTCTAAAAGTTGCCCCCCCCCCCCGCGTCCCTTGCATCTATGAGCAAAATTCCTTCCAAGATTAAATGAAAATTTTTAAAAATGAGAAAGAGGTGTTTTTATTCTTTTGGGAATGAATTAGTGAGATACTTGACAGACACTGCTTCTTAGCGACTCTTGTTAAGAGAATAACGAAAATAATTATAGAATTTTTAATTTTTCCCTAGGGCTCGCGCGCCCCTTGGAAATTGCTGACGCCCCCGAAGGGGGCCGCACCCCCCAGGTTGAGAACCACTGGCCTGAGCGGAATCTATTGTCATAGCTGCGTTCTTATTCCATTTGAATCTTGTCAGTTTCCTCATACTTACTTCCTTAGCTTTGCTTTCTCGTCATAATGCTTTCAGCTGAGAGGAGATTATTGTAGCTGCAATGGCTGATAAACTGGGTCTGAGAGAGAGAGAGAGAGAGAGAGAGAGAGAGAGAGAGAGAGAGAGAGAGAGAAATGGTAGCCAGGCGGCTTGTCCCCGGAATAAGACTTGGGAATTTAGCCTGGGAAGAAGAGTTGAATTTTGTCGCGGGGAGAACTAAGTGTGGATATTCTGTAGTGGAGAAATTTTTTTGTTTTCCATGCGTGGATTCGAAGGAGAATATTTATGAAGTTGATAATTTCGTGTAATTAGAAAAGAAAGAGAGGAGTAGGCAGAGAGAGAGAGAGAGAGAGAGATTTTTACATTTCGTTTCAAGGAGAAAAGGAAGAGGAAAACAAACATTTATTTACATATATATATATATATATATATATATATATATATATATATATATATATATATATATATATATATATATATATATAGAGAGAGAGAGAGAGAGAGAGAGAGAGAGAGAGAGAGAGAGAGAGAGAGAGAGAGAGAGAGAGAGAGAGAGAGTTTTATATATTTGGTACCAAAAAAAAAAAAGCAAGACCGAAGCAGATGTTCACAGAGAGAGAGAGAGAGAGAGAGAGAGAGAGAGAGAGAGAGAGAGAGGAGCGAGCGAGAGAGGCCATTCCACTGATACCCATTCCAATACCCTACACGCTTCAATTACAGACTTCGGGCTACCGGAATGATCAAAAGTCTTTCATTTGTTGTGCAATGCTAGAAACAGGTTGGCATTCCAACCTTTGTGTTACCGCGTCTAGGGAATTTTAATGATACTTTCCAGTTTGTTTCTCTAACTTAAATTTCAGTGAAGTGTTCGCATAGTACTTTGTAAACATCGACTTAGCCTGTTTATTTTATGATAATCATTCAGTAATTAGTGATCTTTTGAAGTTTGTCAGTCATCTCCAATATGACGATTTGTACATAAAAAAAAAATTGCACGTGGACTCGTATATAACATGTCTAATTTATATTTAATTCGTGTTGTAGAGAAGTTCCTGTAAATTTAGACTTTATGTTTATTAGTAAGCCTTAAAATCAGTCTGTTTTTGCATCCTTATGCTTTAAAATCGGTTCGGTTGAACAGAAAAATTTAAAGCGTTAAAAACAAGTAAAAAATGCGCCGAAGTTTCTTCGGCGCAATCACGTTTTCTGTACAGTGTATAATGCTGTATGAAACTCGCCGCTACGCTTAGTTAGTTGCTTCCCAGATGCAGTCGAGCGAAGGTGCGTCGACGACGCCTCCGGAAAGCGCTGCCAGACGCACGATCCATGGGTAACCTTAACCTTAAGTAAAATAAGAACTACTGAAGCTAGGGGGCTGCAATTTGGTATGTTTCATGATTGGAGTGTGGATGATCAACATACCAATTTGCAGTCCTCTAGCCTCAGTACTTTTTAAGATTGAGGGCGGACAGAAAATAGTGCGGACTAACAGACAAAGCCGGCACAATAGTTTCCTTTTACAGAAAACTAAAATGGCCTACTCAGTCAATTTCACCTGTAACTAAAGCTTAATAGCTGTTAAGGCGATTCTTGCTTTGCTGTTCTCTAAGAGCAAAATTGCTACGTTAGGTGTCTTCTTCTTCTTCTTCTTCTCCTGAATTCTGTTCTATTTTCTGTTCATGTGCCATTTTAAAATTAAGTTGCGAATCGTTTAACAAATAGAAAAATATTATTGCTTATTGTCAGATCACCCTTTTTGAGAATATCCTTTTTATTGTTTATCCCCTTTTTCCTAATCCTTTCTCTTATTCTTTTTTCCCTGAAATAGTATTGCTCACTTCTGTGAGGATACTCTTTTTATCAATGTTTATCAACTTTTCTTAATTCTTTTTTCCCTTGCTCTTTTACTTTTCTATAAAAGAAAACTATTGTGCCGACTTTGTCTGTCCGTCCGCACTCTATTCTGTCTGCACTTTTTCTGTCCGCCCTCAGATCTTAACAACGACTGAGGCTAGAGGGCTGCAAATTTGTATGTTGATCATCCACCCTCCAGCCATCAAATATACGAAATTGCAGCCCTCTAGCCTCCGTAGTTTTTGTTTTATTTAAGGTTAAAGTTATCCATACTCGTGCTTCTGGCAACGCTATAATAGGCCACCACCGGGCCGTGGTTAAATTTTCATGGGTTGCTGCTCATACAGTATTATACCGAGACCACCGAAAGACAGATCTATTTTCGATGGCCCTGATTATACGCTGTAGCGGCTGTACGGAAAACTCGATTGCGCCGAAGAATCTTCAGCGCGTTTTTTACTTGTTTTCCCTTGTTCTCGTGTCCTTCTCATATCCACTGAAAATTTCCCTGTGTGAATTGCTCTCTTGCTCTTCATTAGGCGAGAATAGGATATTATAGCAACAGGATATACTGTATCCACATTGCGTTTAGTTAAGCTAGAGGAAGAGGCCCCAATGACTCCTAATTTCCTTCTTCCTCCGCGATTTTAATCCCAAGTTATTGCTCGCGTCTTATTTACACTATCTTTGGAAGCTTCTGCAGTAATTCTTTCTCTCTCTCTCCATATATATATATATATATATATATATATATATATATATATATATATATATATACATACGCACATAAATATTATGTATGTGTGTATATATAAATATATGTACGTATATATATATATATATATATATATATATATATATATATATATATATATGTATGTATGTATGTATATAAAAGGACCTCATTTAATTCACGAGAGTTACAAGCTTTCAAGGGTTAATCTGTCCCGATCGTCCAGTGACTTGTAGCCTCTGTGAATAAACTCTCCGTTAGATACCATCCTGTTCAAATGAGGTCCTGTTATTCTTTATATGAATTCTCAATACAGTTGCGCAAGTGCTCAAGTTGAATATACGCAAAAAATACTGCAAATGATAATAGAAATATCAAGAAGACACATTTGCGAAAATTACTTAAGCGTTCAAGAATAGCTAACCCAGTGGAAGGTCTTGTTTTTCTATCAGCTGGGTTCAAAATCATTAGGAGCTCGCGAAAGAGACACAGTGAACGTACCCAGGTTTTGTACGGGTCTTGTTTAATGGTGCAGAATTGAATCTTTTCCAGTCTTATTAGTTTTCTGTAAAAGAAAACTATTGTGCCGTCTTTGTCTGTCCGTCCGCACTTTATTCTGTCCGCACTTCTTCTGTCCTCACTTTTTTTGTCCACCCTCAGATCTTAAAAACTACTGAGGCTAGAGGGCTGCAAATTGGTATGTTGATCATCCACCCTCCAATCATCAAACATACCAAATTGCAGCCCTCTAGCCTCAGTAGTTTTTATTTTATTTAAGGTTAAAGTTAGCCATGACCATACTTCTGGCACCGCTAAAATACCAACAACACAAGCGACCACCTGACTGTGGCTGAGTTTCATGGGCCGTGGCTGAAAGTTTCATACAGCATTATACGCTATACAGAAAACTCGATTGCGCCGAAGAAACTTCGGCGCATTTTTTACTTGTTTAATTTTATGCTCACACATAATTTTACCAAATCACTTCGTACAAAATTGACTCAATGATTCGATTTTAATCCCGGAACATATGTAGGACTTTAAACTTCGCAAGGAAAAGGAATTTTCTTCGTTCAGACATAAACAGGAAAGTCATGCAAATGAGGCGTGTTTTGTCAACAGTGGAAATATAGTTTTCATTCCAAAGATATCTCTGAAGCAACTTTATGAGCCGGGAGGTCTTGTTTTAGTGCTGTTATTCTGAAGGAAAATTTATGATATATATATATATATATATATATATATATATATATATATATATATATATATATATAGGCTATATATATATATATATATATATATATATATATATATTTAACGTGAGGCTAAGGGGAACTGTTAGAATCCCTCTAAAAAATAGGTTATTAATTACTTATTATTCATGATGCGGTTACTCGTTGTGTCATACAATAATATCTTTTCAGAGGTGTGAGGAGCAGTTCCTGAAGTCTGGGATTTAGGGTGAGTAGAAAAATCACTCGTTCAATTGTTCATTTTAAAAATTCAATTACACAAACACGAATTAAATTATAAATAAAATTATCAAAATATAAATCATATTCCCTTGTCGTAGATATGGAAAGCCATCAAATCATCATGATTTTATATTTTTGTTTTGAAAACCTACGATATTATATATATATACATATATATATATGTGTGTGTATATATAAATATATATATATATATATATATATATATATATATATATATATATATATATATATATATATATATATATATATATATATATATATATATATATATATATATTCATATATATGTGTATATATATATATATATATGTATATATGTGTGTATATATGTATATTGCATATGTATACATATTTATATGCACACATATATATTAGAAATAATCAAAACAATCACGTGTGGGACAGAAATAAATTTCTTATTCACATCCCTGATCAGAACCCAGGTCTTTCAATTGAAAGACCTGGGTTGATCCTGATGTGAGTCAAATTTATATATATATATATATATATATATATATATATATATATATATATATATATATATATATATATATATATATATATATATGTAGAGAGAGAGAGAGAGAGAGAGAGAGAGAGAGAATTTCCGAAGCCTGTCACTGGCTGTGTGGGCCTCAGTCATTAGATTTTTGTTTGGCCAAACCGCGGTGTGTTTAGCCTTTGGGGAGCAATATGGAGCAATAAGCCGTAGAATTCCTAGCCATAGAAGGCTGATGAATTCCTCCCTTCTCGCCAATGCTAACAGTGAGAAAGTAATAACGGGAATCTTCCTTTATTTCTTTCTTATAGAATTAGTTCTTCGGTGGACATCGCATTTTAGTTTTCTGTAAGAGAAAACTATCGTGCCGGCTTTCTTCTGTCCGTCTGCACTTTTTTATGTCCGCACTTATTCTGTCCGCCCTCAGATCTTAAAACTACTGTATCTAGAGGGCTGCAAATTGGTATGTTGATCATCCACCCTCCAGTCATAAAACGTACCAATTTGCAGCCCTCTAGCTTCAGTAGTTCTTATTTTATTTAAGATTAAAGTTACCCATAATCGTGCTTCTGGCAACGATATAGGATAGGCCACCACCGGGCCGTGTTTAAAGTTTCATGGGTCGCGGCTCGTACAGCATTATATTGAGACCACGGAAAGTTAGATCTATTTTCGGTGGCCTTGATTATACGCTGTAGCGGGTGTACAGAAAACTCGATTGCGCCATAGAAACTTCCTCGCATTTTTTACTTGTTATCTTTATCTGTAGTTCATATTTGCATTCAACTCTGTATTAAACTCTTCTAAACTTTGTTTTATTACTTTCTCATTTGTATATTTCCACATTCAGCTTTATTTTCATCTTTCAAAACTATGGCTTTTTTACTTACTGTATCCTGAATACTTGATAATATATCAGTGTCAATTTTTTATTGCCAATTTATTCATGCTATTTTGCTGTCAAGAAATCTTCATTATCACATATTATTTGAGTAAGATAAAGCCCTTTTTCAAGATTAAACTATAACCCCTGTTTTATCGCACAAAAATATCTATTCTTAGTTATGGAAAAAAAAAAGTTAAAGTCCTCCGAGGGCTGGTACCTATTCTCTTACTAACCCTCTCGAGTTTTCAGACCGTTAGGTTGGCGGGCTGCCAGGTTTATGCAGTGGCCCCATCACCAAACCACCAGTGAGCGGCGGTATTTGAACCCCTGTCCTCTAGACTGGTAGGCAAGAACTTTGCCACTGCGCCATGATGGCTGCCGGTCAGAATACAAGAAGTTATAAGATTCAACATCCTTAAGTATGTGGTATTTAACATGTTAAACCATCTGATTCCATCTTACAATTTTATATTGCATAAATTTTCTTTCTTATCCATTTGAAGTTGACAGTTTATATTAATTTACTGTAACATAAGAATCTACAGTTGACTATGTTTAAGAATGACAAAATCCCTATGGTTTATTTATGCAAATTATTATTATTATTATTATTATTATTATTATTATTATTATTATTATTATTATTATTATTATTATTATTATTATTAGTCATAAGATGAACCCTATTCATATAGAACAAGAACACGGGGCCATTGGCTTGAAATTCAAGATTCCAAAGAATATGAGGTTCATTTGAAAGAAGTAATATAAGATAAAAAATAGGAAATATTAGAAAAGAAAAAAGCGAGTAACAAATTCATAAATACATGGATAAAATTGTAAATATATTGTTAAATTACAATAAGAATGGTTTTGGGTAGTAATGCATTGCTTATTCCAAACCCATGAACTAAGCTTATTTCAGTAACCAAAGAATTCAGAACATTAACCGCTTTCACTCAAATCAAAGATTCCTGATTCAGAACAAGACATACATTAACTGCTTTCATTCAAACCCCAGATTCATGATTCAGAACAAGCCATACATTAACTGCTTACATTCAAATCCCAGATTCCTGATTCAGAACCAGACATACATTATCTGCTTTTTCTCAGATCCCAGATTCCTGATTCGGAACCAGATATACATTAACTGTTTTCACTCAGATCCCAGATTCCTGATTCAGAACAAAACATACATAAACTGCATTCACTCAAATCCCAGATTTCTGATTCAGAACAGGACATACGTTAACTGCTTTCACTCAAATCCCAGATTCCTGACTCAGAACAAGAAATACATTAACTACTTACATTCAAATCCCAGATTCCTGATTCAGAACAAGATATACATAAATTGCTTTCACTCAAATCCTAGATTCCTGATTCAGAACAGGACATACGTTAACTGCTTTCATTCAAATCCCAGATTCCTGATTCAGAACAAGACATAAATTAACCGCTTTCACTCAAATTCCAGATTCCTGATTCAGAACCAGACATATATTAACTGCTTTCACTCAAATCCCAGATTCCTGATTCAGAACAAGACACATCAACTGCTTTCACTCAAACCCCAGATTCCTGATTCAGAACCAGACATACATTAACTGATTTCATTCAAACCCCAGATTCCTGATTCAGAACAAGACATAAATTAACCGCTTTCACTCAAACCCCAGATTCCTGATTCAGAACAAGACATACATTAACTGCTTACATTCAAATTCCAGATTCCTGACTCAGAATAAGACATACATAAACTGCTTTCACTCAGATCCCAGATTCCTGATTCAGAACAGGACATATATTAACTGCATTCATTCAAATCCCAGATTCCTGATTCAGAACAAGACACACATTAACTGCTTTCACACAAATCCCAGATTCCTAATTCAGAACAAGACATAAATTAACCGCTTTCACTCAAACCCCTGATTCCTGATTCAGAACAAGACATACATTAACTGATTTCATTCAAACCCCAGATTCCTGATTCAGAACAAGACATACATTAACTGCTTTCACTCAAACGCCAGATTCCTGATTCAGAACAAGACATACATTATCTGCTTTCACTCAAACCCCTGATTCCTGATTCAGAACCAGACATACATTAACTGCTTTCACTTAAACCCCTGATTCCTGATTCAGAACAAGACATACATTAACTGCTTTCACTCAAACGCCAGATTCCTGATTCAGAACAAGACATACATTATCTGCTTTCACTCAAACCCCTGATTCCTGATTCAGAACAAGACATACATTAACTGCTTTCACTCAAACGCCAGATTCCTGATTCAGAACAAGACATACATTATCTGCTTTCACTCAAACCCCTGATTCCTGATTCAGAACCAGACATACATTAACTGATTTCATTCAAACCCCAGATACCTGATTCAGAACGAGACATACATTAACTGATTTCATTCAAATCTCAGATTCCTGATTCAGGAAAAGACATACATTAACTGCTTTCACTCAAACCCCAGATTCCTGATTCAGAACAAGACATACATTAACTGCTTTCACTTAAACCCCTGATTCCTGATTCAGAACAAGACATACATTAACTGCTTACATTCAAATCCCAGATTCCTGATTCAGAACAAGACATACATTAACTGCTTTCATTCAACTCCCAGATTCCTGATTCAGAGCAAGACATACACTAACTGCTTTCATTCAAAACCCAGATTCCTGATTCAGAACCAGACATCACAGACAGGCAACGGATACCGGTTAATTCTGTTTGTCTCTCGTCAGTTTCAGCTGGCAACGACGAGATCCATCAGAGCCGGCGTCGTCTCTACGAGCGCGAAATTGAGTTTTGCTCAATTGGTACACGCTTTTGCTCTTCAAGCGGAGCGTGGCCTGATGACGGGCGAGATATTCCGTCTCGTAACCGGACTGTCGTGTGTGTGTAGCCTTTGCAGGACTGACGTATCTCATATTTTGGGTTTTTGGTGGTGCCTGCTTAGCTAGGATGTTTGTACGACATGCAGAATGCTGTCCTGTTAGTACGACATGCAGACTGCTGTTCTGAGACCTCTGGTAAATATTCTTGAAAGTATTTTGTATGCATTTTGTTATAGGATATCTGTCGTGTTTCTTCATGAGATACTTGGATATACGTGTGAGCATTTATATATATATATATATATATATATATATATATATATATATATATATATATATATATATATATATATATATATATATATATATATAATCCACAATTACCCATGATATTTTAAAGTATAAAACAGTCATGTGAATTTGAAAAAAATATATATATTTATATGTATATGTATATGTATGTGTGTGTATACATATACATACATGCATTTATATATATATATATATATATATATATATATATATATATATATATATATATATATATATACACATACGGAATTCACTTATGATTTGCATATCATTACCACCGGAACTCACATACGATGCAAAACTCCCCATTCAACCAATTGAATTTTTTTAAGAAAAAATACTTCGACCAACAACAATACCATACCATACCATACCTTGTCAAGAATATGTTATATATGCGGTGGACTGTAGGCATTACTAAAGTTTCTTTGCAGCTTCCCTTACTTAGGCCCCTAGCTGCAACCCCTTTCATTCCTTTTACTGTACCTCCATTCATATTGTCTTTCTTCCATCTTACTTTCCACCTTTCAAACCTACTCACTGTCAATTTCCTTTCCAGCGCTGAATGACCTCATTGGTCCCAGTGCTTGGACTTTGGTCTGAACTCTATATTCTATTCCATTCCTATAATATATTCTTGAGGAACATTACTCTTTTTCGCGGAAGTGCTGCTTCGTGTCTAAAGTGCCAGATGTATAACGTGTAAAAGTTATTTTGGTAAAATAAGTATTTATACTGCAAAATTTCCACTAGGGAGTTCTTTAATATTTTAGCCTTATATTTCCGTGTTGCAATGTCAGTCCTACCTAATAATAATGATTATGTATTTTTATAACCAGTTTAAACAAGTAAAAAATGCGTCGAAGTGTCTTCGGCGCAATCGAGTTTTCTGTACAGCCGCTACAGCTTATAATCAAGGCCACCGAAAACAGATCTATCTTTCGGTGGTCTCGGTATAATGCTGTTTGAGCCACACCCCATGAAACTTTAACCATGGCCTGGTGGTGGCCTATCCTATATCGTTGCCAAAAGCACGATTATGGTTAACTTGAACCTTAAATAAATTAAAAACTACTGAGGCTAGAGGGCTGCAACTATGTATGTTTGATGATTGGAGGGTAGATGATCAGCATACCAACTTGCAGCCCTCTAGCCTCAGTGGTAAACTATTGTTTACTTTTACAGAAAACTAAAATTCAGTCATATTTTTGTCTTATTTATTTAAACATATCTGACAAGAACATCAAGAGTAAAGTCACTCGGTAAAACATAAAGTTGGTTCATAATATCTACTATTTGACACTATAAAAGCATTACCGAAACTCATTGGGGACTAATTTTATACATAAACAGAGTACGTATGAAATATATGCATAAAAATGACAGGGAGCGCAGACCATAGGCTTCGTCAGATATGAAGCCGAATATCTATATGTGGATCATAACTATGTATGTCATTATAATTCCTGTGTACGTGTTTATGAACACTGGTAAGTTGAGAGTTTGTTTCCATAGCTGTCACATACATCAAAATGCTTATTAACAAAAGTTTAATATTAAAAGGAAAGAGAATATTTACGCGTCGTAAATGTCTGAATATATTTCGAATATATATTCCCCAAATGCAGGTGATATTTAAGTTAGACTTTGTCACTGGTCAGCTGGTATAGTGGTTAGTGTCGTGGCATGCCACTCAGATGTCGCCAGGGGTTCGCGTCTCCCCGAGGGCGATGAAAAATCACTGGCTCTGTATCGTGATCAGTTACTGCTGCAGTGTGAGGCCTGCGGTGGGAGGTTGAAACCAGCATTCTTTGGAAGCTTGAATTTCAAGTTAATGGCCCCTGTGGTGTCCTTGTTATATTAATAATATTAATAATAACTTGAAGATTCCAGGATGAAGACTGTGGCAAAATGAGGTTAGTTGTGGAATGATACGACTGACAGTATTACATGAATAACTATTAAACCCCGTAGAGGTTTAGTGCCATCAGCGCACCTCATGCGGTGCACTGTAGGCATTACGTAAGGTTCTTTGCAGCGTGCCTTCATTCCTTTTCCTGTACCTCCTTTCATATTCTCTTTCCTCCATCTTACTTTCCTCAACCCTCTCCTAACAAGTGATTCATAGTGCAACTGCTTTGAGGTTTTCCTCCTGTTACACCTTTCAAACCTTTTACTGTCAGTTTCCGTTTCAGCGCTGAATGACTTCATAGGTCCCAGTGCTTAGCCTTTGGCCTGATTTCTATATTCAATTCAATAACTTTTAAAGTAGGTTTAGGACTAAATTACCAGATATAAGTGCAGAAAAAAGCTCTATATTTTACAGGGCACTTATGTTCTGTAGTACTGTGATGTGATGTACTGTACTGAACACAATAATATCAGTGGATACGACATTGTTCAGTACTGTAGACAATCCCCACGCGCCAATAAATCTCAGTTGGTGATTGTTTGAACGTAAAAAATTATTTTCTGTTTGCACGATGCAACTTTGACATTTTCAGCCTACTGACACCCATTTCATGGGTGAGTTCCCTCGAATGCTCTGCCACTTAATTGAGAAATGAGGTATCCTACATTATTATTATTATTATTATTATTATTGTTATTATTATTATTATTATTATTATTATTATTATTATTATTATTATTATTATTATTCAGAAGATGAAACCTATTCATATAAAACAATCCCACCACAGGGGCCACTGACTCGTAATTCAAGTTTCCAAAGAATATG
Source organism: Macrobrachium rosenbergii (assembly GCF_040412425.1). NCBI lineage: Eukaryota > Metazoa > Arthropoda > Malacostraca > Decapoda > Palaemonidae > Macrobrachium > Macrobrachium rosenbergii. The sequence goes on along the minus strand of NC_089744.1, from coordinate 23,142,931 downwards.
GTGTTCATTATTATTATTATTATTATTTTTATTATTATTATTATTATTATTATTATTATTATTATTATTATTATTATTATTATTATTATTATTCTTCAGAAGATGAAACCCATTCATATGGAACAATCCCCCCACCAAAGGGGCCATTGATTCACACAGAACAAACCGAGGGGCCATTGACTCGAAATTCAAACTTTCCAAAGAATATTATGGTGTTCATTAGCAAGAAGTAAGCGGAGGTAAAGGGAAATACAGAAAGAAGAGATCTCGCTTATTAAAAAAGGAAAAATGAATTAATAAACTGATAAAAAGATAAAAATGTATTAAAATGCAATGAGAATAGAATTAGGGTAGTAATGCATTGCCACTTTGCTTGAACTTTCGAAGCTCTAATTGCACGATATCCTCAGGGAGACTGTTCCACAGTCTAACGGTGTGAGGAATAGACTGATAAATAGATAAAATTCTCATCAATTCTACTGAGTCATTCCGCGGAGACCTGATAAGTGAAAAATTATAAAACAGTTAAATACCTTCATCTGGTAGGGGGTTGGAATATGATCCCAAGAAATTCTCCTATGGGGAGAGGCGTTTGTGCCATCATTGTACCCCACGCGGTGTACTGTAGGCATACTTCTTAAGGTTCTTTGCAGCGTCTCTTTCTTAGGCCCCTAGCTGCAATCCCCTTTCATTCCTTTGACTGTACCTCCGTTCATATTCTCTTTCTTCCGTCTTACTTCTTTCCTCGACCCATTCCTAACAATTGTTTCTTAGTAGAACTGAGAGGTTTTCTTCCTGTTACACCTTTCAAACCTTCGTTATTCTCAGTTTCCCTTTTTTCCTAACAAACATTTTAACATTATTTTCAGCACTGGATGGCCTCATAGGTCCCAGCACTTGACTTGTGGCCTAAGTTTTAGTTTTCTGTAAAAGAAAGCTATTGTGCCGGCTTTGTCTGTCCGCCCTCACTTTATTCTGTCCACCCTCAGATCTTAAAGACTGCTGAGGCTAGAGGGCTGCAAATTGGTATGTTGATCACCCACCCTCCAATCGTCAAACATACCGAATTGCAGCCTTCTAGCCTCAGTAGTTTTTATTTGATTTGAGGTTAAAGTTAGCCTTAATCGTGCGTCTGGCAATGATATGGGCCAGGAAACCACTAGGCCGTGTTTAAAGTTTCATGGGCCGTGGCTCATACAACATTATACCGAGACCACCGAAAGTTAGATCTGTTTTCGGTGGCCTTGATTATACGATGTACAGAAAACTTGATTGCGCCGAAAAAACTTTTGCGCATTTTTTACTTGTTATATCTTATTTCCAATTCCTGAAAGACATTCATTCAGTGTGTCTCCGGTCGATATATACAGGCTCACACAAAATAATGTTTCACAATCCCTAAATGAAAGAGACTTGTACCGAGAGTAGGAGCTTATGGAGTACTCGAAGAAAAAGAAAATTCATGGAGCGAGAAGTGTTATCTAGCACGAAGAGGGTAATATTAATTAGGTATGATCGTTGAAATAATAATGAAATTATACGGTAACCATTTTAAGAACAAGTAAGAAGAGAGGTTGGGCCCGTTACAGAATGTGTGTTAGTTCTAGAATACAATGAGAAAGAAATGAGATCAACTTTAAAGGAGAACTACCTGTATATATATATATATACTGTATATATATATATATATATATATATATATATATATATATATATATATATATATATATATGTGTGTGTGTGTGTGTGTGTGTATGTATGTATGTATGTATGTATGTATGTATATATAAATGTAATATATATATGTATATATATATATATATGTACACATACATACATACATATGCGTCTACTTACTGAACGTAAGAAGTGGGTACGAATATGACTCCAAAACATAAAGTTTATGAGTTGCAACCCAGTCAACAGGAACTTCCAAAAAAAAATTTTAAAATCATTCAAGAAAACAAGCACAAAGTCGTCGAGATCCTGAGGATCAAAATTTTGAAAAAAAAAAAAACTCCAGTTGGTGGAAGGAAAAGGGTTGAAAAACATCCAAACTTGGAAATACCAATGGAGAGAAAAACTTTCGCCCGAAAAAAAACACAGTAAGAAGCTTAAAGTGTTTTGGTGAAAAAAAAGTTGCGGGGAAAAAATAATACATAACAAAAGGGAAAAAATCTCCGTTAATTAGGGAAACGAAATTCGTGTTTACAGAAGTGGTTGTTTTTTTTATCAAACATTTTGTTTTTCTTTCTATACTGGAATGTGTGTACGTGTGTGTGTGTGTTTGTTTGTTGGGGACATCACAGGACTCACGGAAACTTAAGTATAGAGTGAAATATTTCACGAGTAAAATTATTTGATTAAAATTCTCTGTTCCTGATTGGTTTATAGGTAATCCACTAATTTATATTTTTATCTGTTCATTTATTGATTTGTTAATTTATCTTTTTTTCTTTCCTAATAACTGATCTCTTCTTTCTGTATTTCCTATTACTTTCTGTTGCTTATTTCTAATGAACACCGAAATATTCTTTTTAAGCTTGAATTTCAGGTCAGTGGTTACTGTGGGCTTAATCCGTATGGATAGGGGTTCACCCTCTGAATAATAATAATAATAATAATAATAATAATAATAATAATAATAATAATAATAATAATAATAATGAACGCCATGCTCTTTGGAAGCTTGAATTTCAAGTCAGTGGCCCCTTCGGTGGGCCTGTTCCTTATGAATAGGGTTTTATCCTCTGAATAATAATAATAATAATAATAATAATAATAATAATAATAATAATAATAATAATAATAATAATAATAATAATAATAATAATAATGAACACCATTTTCTTTGGAAGCTTGAATTTCAAGTCAGTGGTCCCTATGGTGGGCTTGTTCCGTATGAAAAGGGTTTTAACCTCTGAATAATATTAATTAAAATGATAATGATAATATAGACATTATTTTCCATAAAATGATGAAGACATTGTCAGTCCTTTTTTTCAGTTAAACCTTTGAAGTGACTTACAAATAATACAAGCTGGCAGTTTAAGTCCCATTTCACTGACTCTAATTTCGAACTCACTTTCATTTTGGCCAATGTCTTTCATTATATTATTCAAGAAGATGAAAGTGCTCTAATGACGGAATATGTAAGAATTTTAAAAGCTTACACGAGACTCAAATAAATAAAGTTTATAAGTTTAAAATCAAGGAAAGTTGCTTAGATATCAAAAAGCGAAAACGGACAGGGAAAAAATGGCGACCGCAGTTGACCCAATAAAGTATAACCAAATACCTTCCTTACTGTGAAGTGTCTGTGACTTCCCTCCACCCATGCACCCCCACATCCACCCCCACCCCACCCCAAAAAAAACAAAGGCTGGAATCTGGAAATTGGAAGCAACTTCGCAAAATTTAGGCGTTCTGAAACGCATCGTACATCAGACTACCTTTTGAATGGAAATGTCGTACCGCGTCTAAAATTGATGTGCATCAGTACTCGATGATTTAGGAGAGAACTTATGAAGCGAAATAGGCAAAACCTTAACGTATTCACTTTTGCTTTGATGAAAATGAATTTTAGAGGCAAACCAGGAAAAATTTTAGCATGTTCACTTTTGCATTGATGAAACTGACCTAGTGATGGCGCGTAGACTGAAGAATCTAATTTAAGTATAGAGCATTTAGACCTTAGGTAGAAAATTGATGCTATAGGATAAGGGGGGAAAGAATGTCATAAATAACAGATAACAAGACATGCAACAATTGGAAAAGGTGTATAAAGGAGGGTGGAAGAATAGTTAATGGGTCACAGTTTGTTCTGCTTTTATGTAAACACCGATGAATTTATAATAAGGTCAAAGAATTAGGGGGAGATAGTTATTCATTCTTTGGGCAGGAATGTTGTTTCATTTCAAATCTTATTAGCAGGTAGGGGTCATATATATATATATACTGTATATATATATATATATATATATATATATATATATATATATATATATATATATATATATATATATATATATATATATATATATATATATATATATATATATATGTATATATGCATGTACTGTATATATAATTATACATAGGTTACAAATTATATAAACATTTACTTTGTATGAACAGATAATATATATCCTTGACTTCGATTTGAATTGAATATAGAATATAGGCCAAAAGCCAAGTGCTTGGACCCATGAGGTCATTCAGGGTTGAAACGGAAATTGACAGTAAATGGTTCGAAAGGTGTAACTGGAGGAAAACCTCAAAGCGGTTGCACTAGGAATCAATTGTTAGGAGAGGGTGGAAAGTAAGATGGAAGAGAGAACATGGAAGGAGGTACAGTTAAAGGAACGAAAGGGGTTACAGCAGCTAGGGACCGAAGGCACGCTGCAAAGAACCTTAAGTAATGCCTACATTGCACCACGAGAGGTGCACTGACGGCACTAATCCCCCCTACGATAGTCCTTGACTTCGAGACCCACCCAAATTCGGTTCAACATTCTACCAACCGATTACAGGTGAATTGCTCCCTGTTCCAACGCATAACTCGCCGGGCCAAATATTCCCTCAAGCGCTCGTTCATCAAAGTTTCTCCTCCTCCGGGAAGGAGGCAATTATCATTTTTCATGGCAAAGCAGAGAGAGAGACAGACAGCTTTTGGCTTTAATTAGATTTCCGAGTGGATCCACCATGAGTAATTGAGGATACTTCAAGAGAAGAAAATTAGCTTTTCCATCTTCTCTCGCCATGATGAGCAAAGTTTGTCAACCACGCCACCCGCCCCTCCCCTGAACCCACCTACTCACCTAACCCCAATTCGTCAATGGACCAGCCAAAACACCCCCCCCCCCCTCGCCCCTCAAAAGAAATAGGTTTTGCATCCCTAATATTCATGTCAGAAATTGGTTTCGAGGTAATTGCTTGTAAAAATAAAGAAGTAAAAAATGCGCCGAAGTTTCTTCGGCGCAATCGAGTTTTCTGTACATTTTATAATCAAGGCAACCGAAAACAGATCTATCTTTCGGTGGTCTCGGTATAATGCTGTATAAGCCGCGTCCCATGAATCTTTAACCACGGCCCGGCGGTGGCCTGGCCTATATCGTTGCCAGACGCACGATTATGGCTAACTTTAACCTTAAATAAAATAAAAACTCCTGAAGTTAGAGGGCTGCAATTTAGTATGTTTGATGAATGGGGGGTGGACGATCAACATACCAATTTGCAGCCCTCTAGCCTAAGTAGCTTTTAAGATCCGAGGGCAGACAGAAAAAGTGCAGACAGAAAAAAGTGCGGACGGACGGACAAAGCCGGCACAATAGTTTTCTCTTACAGAAAACTAAATGGTAGAATGAGACTTCTACTGAAATGGCAATTATATTTTTTTACTTTTAATGCAATTATAAATAATTTTACAAGAATTCTTTCCACACTGGAAATGTTCCAGTATAATTCAGGGCGATACAGTTACAGATTTTCAAGTATGAATTATTTTTCAAGGAGTCTTCCCACACTAGTAAAATGTTTTAATATAACTGAAAGCAGTACAGTCACGGAATATTTTAATCTCATTCGCAAAATAAACTTCAGTATTCTGTATTATTCTTACTTTTCCAAAGTACACACGCCTCCCACAAAAATGAAGACGGCTGGAAGCCAGGTATGGAAAGGATAAATTGCCAATTGCATTTTCTACAGTGATTCAAATTTTAGTTTTCTGTAAATGTGTTATATATATATATATATATATATATATATATATATATATGTATATATATATATATATATATATATATATATATATATATATATATATATATATATATAAGTTAATATGTTTGTGTACGTGTGAGTAGGTATTTAACATTAACTCCCGACAATCATAATATCTATATCGAATCACGAAGGTTTTTATAAATAAAAAACGTAAAGATTATTTTAGTTAGCGCTTGAAATTCCCTACACTCCCAACTTGAATAAACCCCCCCCCCCAAAAAAAAAATATCCACACAGACTTCATGAATGAAAACACAGACACACAGACTTCATACCAGACCTGATTTCTCCGACTGAGGTCAACAGCTTCAAGAGAAGGAGGGCGATACCAGGTCAATGGAAAACAGACCTGGGCTTATTTTCAAATTCCCGAATTTTGTGCTGGTCATTAACACAGATTGTAGGATGCTTCTTCTCTCGGTAATGTCATTATCATAGATTACTGCGTCGGTGTTTTCAAGTTAGTTCTGTTGTAGGAGTTAAGCTTTTGTGATTGCAGTTGTGTGCCCTTTTGAGTTTTTTGTATGTGTGTCTGTGTGTGTGTTGGTGGGAGAGAGAGGGAAAGAGAGAGTGTGTGTGTGAGGGGGAGGAAGTGAGAGAGAGAGAGAAAGTAGAGGGGTGTTAGGGAGAGAGAGAGAGAGAGAGTGTGTGTGTTTATTGTGTTTATCTGTTGTCATTCAGAGTTTTCCTGAGCATTGCCGGACTGGTCAGCTAGTGTATATATATATATATATATATATATATATATATATATATATATATATATATATACATATATATATATATACTATATATATATATATATATATATATATATATATAAATAAATATATAGACAGACAGACACAGATATATAGACAGGTATAGTTTAAATCATCAGCCTGAGCCGAAGAGGGGGAAAAAACAGATCAATAATTCCTGCTGTTTCAGAGGAAACGTCTAAACAATCACTGTCAGTTCTTGTGCTATTTAAAGCGAGTGGTCACAAATCCCAAACGCTTCTTGGTCTGTGCAGAATAATAACATCCTTATTCACATCCAGCTGGATTGAAGGCCCTTAATTTAAACATTGTATCATTTTTCCACGACCACGAAAGATAGAAAGCTCTTTCTTGCGGTTGGGATATGAGAAATTATTCATTTTCTTCGACAGTTTTGGAATGTACGTGCGTGCGTGTTTTTCTAAGCCCAGCATTTTTTTTGTGTGTGTGTGCTTAGCGCAGGGCGAAACGTGTGTAAATTGGTAACTGTTTGCCTCGAGTTCTCCTTTTGAAGGGAAATGCGAGAGAGCAAATATGGCCACTTTGTTTGGGATATCATCAGGAATTGCCTGCTCCCAAAGTCAATAGCTCGTCCGTGTGGACTCGTTTTCTGAGAGCATAGAAAACGGAGGATCGCGTTGCTTGGACTATCATGCGTTTAAATTATACAGAATATACGAGTGTATTACAGACTCCTTGCGTTTTATCACGGTTATTTTAATTTTCGTTTGTGCATGCTACGAGTATTAAGGGTAATACTAGGTAGAATACTTTGCTTCTTATAGGTATCGTTCAGTTATATGTAGATATGTATTAGCAAACTTACTTCAGTAAGCAGATCATAAAAGTTACATGCTAGGCCAAATATTATTTATATTATTTAACCAAGCTCTTTGGCTGTATACTATATAGCAAGTTCTAGACCTTGTGAAATACAGTAAGCTGGACGTATTGAGGAATAAATAGAGAGAGAGAGAGAGAGAGAGAGAGAGAGAGAGAGAGAGAGAGAGAGAGAGAGAGAGAGAGATGGGCAGTTGATTCAGTAATCACCCAGAGTAAAACGTCTCCAAAGTTCGTTTGGATTTTTATAATAAGATAAAAGGTTTCCATTTGCCAGAATGCAACTTACCGGAAGCGGAAATCAAAAGTCAAATAAAAGATAATCTGACGAATAACTCTGAATATGAAAGACAGAATTGAAGTCAGGATACACTTACTCAAACTAGACCAGCCCAGACCTACTGGTATTGATGGCGTGGTTTTAGTTTTCTGTAAAAGAAAACTACTGTGCCGGCTTTGTCTGTCCGTCCGCCCTCGGATCTTAAAAACTACTGAGGCTAGAGGGCTGCAAATTGGTATGTTGATCATCCACCCTCCAAACATCAAACATACCAAATTACAGCCCTCTAGACTCAGCAGGTTTTGTTTTATTTAAGGTTAAAGATAACCATAATCGTGCATCTTGCAACGATATAGGACAGGACACCACCGGACCATGGTTGAAGATTCATGGGCCGCGGCTAATACAGCATTATACCGAGACCACAGAAAGATAGATCTATTTTCGGTGGCCTAGATTATGTGCTGTCCAGAAATTTCGATTGCGCCGAAGAAACTTCGGCGCATTTTTTACTTGTTTATTTCCCCACTGGAAGCTGATTTACATGAAACCTTTTCTCTTGTCCTCATATTTTGATCAGTGTTTAGCGCACGAACATTTCTGCTTCTTATATACACACCACACACACACACACACACACACACACACACACACACACACACACACACACATATATATATATATATATATATATATATATATATATATATATATATATATATAAAATTCACAAAGGAAACGGAAACATTGGAGTGCTGCGAGGCTTTTCGACGCTATGTCCTTTACTTAGCGTCGAAAGGCCTCGCAGCACTCCAGTGTTTCCGTTTCCTTCATGGATTTTATCTTTATTTATATATTCATCACATTCCATATTTTCGTGATTCAGTTATACACATATATATATAATATGTATGTATGTGTGTACATATATATATATATATATATATATATATATATATATATATATATATATATATATATATATATATATATATATATATATATATATATATATATATATATATATATATATATATATATATATATATATATATATATATATATATATATATATGTTGGTAAATCATATACGTTGTGCCAATACACTGAAGTAAGAAAATAACAGTTATGAAATGGTTATACTTGTTATTCTTATCGAGTAAAATACGTTGTAATAACATTTAATAAGTGTTCTAATAGGAGAATATTATTGCCATAACACTGCCGTGTGCGAAAAACTCCAAGAACATAACAATTAATCATTATCATTTTCAGTCTGATTCCTTCTTCCTCCTTCTCATTGCCGATATCTGTGGCAGCAGCCATCTTTAAGAGAGAAAATAAAACGATTCATGGAATCCAGTTCACATCGGACTCCAGTTACCTCCAGTGGAGGCCACAAGAGCTTTTCCATTATCTGGATCTCTCGAGAAGCCTGGATTCGTACGCCGGCTCCTCGATGGGAGTCCTTGTTAGGATTCCCTGGTTTTATCACTAATTAACTGATCAGGGTCCTTGGCTAGTCTGGGGTTGTGCCAGGGATAGTTTCCTTCAGAGAGAAATTCTTTTATCATTCCTTTTTCTGTTATCTTAAGCTCTTTTATTCTCATTTTTTTTATTTTTCGTTTAATACTTCTGTTCTTTGACTTTCTGTTTTTAGGTTATTTATTTTCAGTTGGTCCTCCATCATCATTTAATGTGTTTTGATCCTTTTTGTCTCATGTGAACTATAATTATTTAATTTCCAAGAGAATATTCGACCATTGCTCTAAATTTCAGAATAAATATTCGACTAATAGTATAAATTTCCAAATGATTATTCGACCCTTATACTAAATTTCTACGTGAATGAGTATTTGACAAATGTTCTAAACTTCCAAATGAATATTAGGCCAACAATCTAAATTTCCAAATGAATATTTGATCGTTATTCTAAATTTCCAGTTGAATATTCGAGTAACGCTTTAAATTTCCAAAAGAATGTTCGACTGATAATCTAAATTTCCAAATGGATATTCGACCAGTATTCTAAATTTCCAAATGAATATTCGACGAAAATTTTAAATTTCCAAATCGATATTCGACTGATAGTCTGAATTTCCAGATGAATATTTGACCAGCGTTCTAAATTTCGGAATGATTATGCGACGAGTATTCTAAATTTCTAAATGAATATTCGACCATTATTCTAAGTTTACAAATGAAAATTTAACCGACAATCTAAATCTCCCAATAAATATTTGACCTGTATTCTAAATTTCCAAATTAATATTCGACCAACTTTTTAAATCGCCGAATGAATATTTGACTAATAATATAATTTTCCAAATGAATATTTAACCATTATTCTAAGCTTCCAAGTGAATATTCGACCAGTATTCTAAATTTCCGAACGAATATTCGACCAATATTCTATCAAAATAATTCTGTGAAGAAAACCACGCTTAGTCGAAAATAGTTATCTCAGTACACGGCAATCCTGGTCCGTTCAGCGAAGGATGTCGATGACGTAGGATGGCTTTGAGGAAATCCCGCACTAAGAGGATTAAGGAGATCCTAAGCCTCGGCCTAAGGATGCCTTGAAACTCCTTGGACGTCCTTTTCTATATTACTTCCCTTGTAGAGGTTTTTTTTACACCCTCTTTAGGATTTTGTAAAATCCTTCACATTTTAAGATTTTGAGCGGTGGGAGAGAGAGAGAGAGAGAGAGAGAGAGAGAGAGAGAGAGAGAGAGAGAGAGAGAGAGAGAGAGAGAGAATTAAAGCTTTTGGTCTTACGTCATCTTTGACAAAACCAGATCTATAACTTAGCTGTGGTTTATTTCCAGATAGATCCCTTAGAGGGGTTTTGCCGTCAGTGCACCTCACGCGGTGCACTGTAGGCATTACTCAAGGTTGCTTCGCAGCGTCCCTTCGGCCCTAGCTGCTACCCCTTTCATTCCCTTTACTTTACCTTCGTTCATATTCTATCTCTTCCATCTTACTTTCCACCTGTTTTATAGTGCAACTGCGAGGTTTTCCTCCTGTTACACCTTTCAAACATTTTTATTCTCAATTTCCATTTCTGAGCGGAATGACCTCATAGGTTCCAGCTCTTGGCCTCTGGCATAAATTCTATATTCCTGTTCCTGTTTCCAAGGAGAAATGTTTTCGCGATATTATAGTGAGTCTATAATTATATCTTGGCTACAGTTACTTATCAGGTAAACATTATCTTCATGTTTACAAATATTTTTTAAAGGATTCTTAATCAAACAAACAATTTTTCTGGACCCTACAGTAAACAGGTTGTTTCCTTCCCACACACAATCACATACACACAAACACACTAACACACACACACACACACACACACATTTCCAGGTCGAGTTGCCCCCATCTTAAACCGCTAATCGCATCCAGTTTCTGTACAGCCGCTACAGCGTATAATCAAGTCCACCGAAAATACTCTTTTGGTGGTCTCGGTATAATACTGTATGAGCCGCGGCCCACGAAACTTCAACCACGGCCCCGTGGTGGCCTGTCCTATATCGTTGCCAGAAGCACCATCATTGATAACTTTAACCTTAAATAAAATAACAACTACTGAGGGTAGAGGGCTGGAATTTGGTATGTTTGATGATGGAGGGTGGATGATCAACATATCAATTTGCAGCCCTCTAGCCTCAGTAGTTTTTAAGATCTGGGGACGGACAGAAAAAGTGCGGACAGGAAAAAGTGCGGACGGACACACAAAGCCTGCACAATAGTTTTCTTTAACAGAACGCTAAAAAGGACGCGATCTGGAAACGAATGACAGAGACACAGCTTCCTCAGAGAACAACAACAAAAAATAGATAAATAAATAGACGAATAAATAAATAAATAAATAAATAAATAAATAAATAAATAAATAAATAAATAAATAAATAAATAAATAAATAAGTTAACAAATAAATATATAAAGTAGGTAAATAAATAAAATAGGAGGCGACGGGAAAGTTGCCTCGTTACCTTTGTCTTCGTCAGAACATGTTGAAAAAATACTAAAATAAAAACGTTTTTGGATGTTTTCTTACGCTTGATTTATTCTTTCATTATTCTTGTGCTTTTATTCTGCTCTTAAGTATAGGAATGCTTTAAAATGATGTTGAACATTCGAACAATTTTTGGTAAGAATTCATGTGATAATGTTGACAATTTAGTGACCAAGTAATTTCATTTATTTACAGTTTGTAAGTACTCAGTAGATGGACTGAAGGACCTCTCTCTCTCTCTCTCTCTCTCTCTCTCTCTCTCTCTCTCTCTCTCTCTCTCTCTCTCTCTCTCTCTCTCTCTCTCTGTCTGTGTGTGTGTGTGTGTGTGTGTGTGTGTGTGTGTGTGTGTGTGTGTGTTTCCTCGTAGCGAGAACCTTGCCAATATTCAACCTCGGTCAGAAGCACAAATCAATTCACCGTTAATAATAATAATAATAATAATAATAATAATAATAATAATAATAATAATATGGTTCTCAAACTCAAAAGACTATATATCTCTTAGAGTTGGATATATTTATCAGATGAAACAGATTCATCCTCACTCTCGTAACGTAGTATTAAAATGTCTTATAATAATAATAATAATAATAATAATAATAATAATAATAATAATAATAATAATAATAATAATAATAATAATCTTAAAATCACAAGGACATTTATGTCTAAGAGTGATACATTTATAAAGGATCAAACATTTCCATCCTCACTCTTGTAATGAATATTCGACGAATATTCTAAATAACTAAATGAATATTCGACCAGTATTCTGAATTTCCAAATGAATATTCGACCAGTATTCTAAATTTCAAAGTGAGTATTTGACCAGTATTCTAAATCTCCTAATGAATATTTGACTAATAGTCTAAATTTCCAAATGAATATTCGACCAGTTTTTCAAATTTCCAAATGAATATTCGACCAGTATTCTAAATTTCCAGATGAATATTTCACTAATAATCTAAATTTCCAAATGAATGTTCGACCAGCATTCTAAATCTTCGAATGAATATTTGACTAGTATTCTAAATTTCCAAATGAATATTCAACCATTATTCTAAATCTCCGAATGAATATTTGACTAATAATATAAATTTCCAAATGAATATTCGACCAACATTCTAAATTTCCAAGTGAATATCCAGCCAGTATTCTAAATTTCCAAATGAATATTCGACCAGCATTCTAAATCATCAAATGAATATTTGACTAATAATCTAAATTTCCAAATGAATATTCAACCAT
>NC_089744.1:23122500-23125000 GCF_040412425.1 Macrobrachium rosenbergii | reverse complement strand
GATTAATGTCCTGTGTGCTTTCCTTAGTGTTCCTGGTATAGTTTTTGGCACTATTAATCTACCTCTGCTTGCTCTTTTTGATATTTTTAGCTCCATGATGTTTTCGGTAATTCCTTCTATCTGTTTCCATGCTTGGATTACCATGTAGCGTTCTCTTCTCCTTTCAAGACTATATAAATTTAAGAATTGTAGTTTTTCCCAGTAGTCAAGGTCCTTAACTTCTTCTATTCTAGCTGTAAATGACCTTTGTACACTCTCTATTTGTGCAATATCCTTTTGGTAGTGTGGGTACCATATTATATTGCAGTATTCAAGTGGACTATGTACGTACGTTTTATAAAGCATAATCATGTGTTCAGCTTTTCTTGTTTTGAAGTGCCGGAACAACATTCCCATTTTTGCTTTGCATTTTCCCAATAGAATTGCTATTTGATCATTGCATAACATATTCCTATTCAACATCACACCAAGGTCTTTAACTGCTTCCTTGTTTGTGATTGTTTCATTATTAGGTCCTTTATATGCATATAGCATTCCTTCTTTATCACCATAGTTCATTGATTCAAATTTATCAGAGTTAAATACCATCCTATTTATCTCTGCCCATTTATATATTTTGTTTAGGTCTCTTTGTAGCGAGTTCCTATCTTCATCACAAGCAATTTCTCTACTTATTCTTGTGTCATCTGCGAAACTTCTTACTACTGAGTCCTTAACATTACTGTCTATGTCTGCAATCATAATCACAAACAGCAATGCAGCTAACACCGTACCTTGTGGTACACCAGATATTACCGTAGCTTCATCCGATTTCTCATCGTTTGCAATCACTATCTGTTTTCTGTTTTGCAAAAATTCTTTTATCCATCTTCCTACTTTGTCCACAATGTTATGTTTCCTAATTTTTTTTTCGCTAATATATTATGGTCTACCTTGTCAAAAGCTTTTGCAAAGTCTAGGTAAACCACATCTGTATCTTTTCATTTATCATATTTTTATATATGCTTTCATGGTGGACTAACAGTTGGGTTTGTGTACTTTTTCCAGGTACAAAACCATGTTGTCCTATATTGAACAATCTATTTTTCATTAAATGTTTCATTATATTTTTTTTTCATTACCCTTTCATAAACTTTCATAATATGAGATGTCAGACTCACAGGCCTATAATTACTTGCCTCTAGTCTTGAACCACTTTTTGAAAGTAGGAGTAATATATGCTAATTTATGCTCATCATAAATCTTGCCTGTATCTATACTTTGTCTTAATAATATTGCTAGCAGCTTTATGATTGAATGAACCACTTTCTTTAACAATATGGCAGGTACGCCATCTGGTCCTGCTGCTGATCCATTTTAATTTCATTAATAGCCTGCACAATATCGGCTTCTGTAATATCTATATCCGATAAGTATTCAATATTTTCATCTCTTATTTCTGTATCATTATCTTCATTGTCAATTCTAGGTGTAAATTCACTCTTATATCTTTCTGCTAATATGTTACATATTTCCTTTTATCATTCGTTAATCGCCCTTCAATTCTTAGAGGGTCTATTTCTACTCTTATTTTATTCATCTTTTTGCATATGAATAAAAATTTTAGGGTTTTGCTTGATATTTTGTAGGGTCTTTTCTTCTAGGTTCCATTTTCATTTTCTTTTGATTGTATAATCTTCTGTTCTGCATTTTCTATCTTACTTTTTAGTTCCATCACTTTCCATGCATTCTTTTCTTTTGCAAGACCTTTTTCCACTTTCTAATTTTTTGAACAAGATCCTTCTGTCTCTTGGAATTCGTGACTGATGTTTACTTTTTCTTCGGTATATATTTTCCACTATTTCCTCTAATATTTTATATAATATATCGGTATTTACCTGTATATTATCACTTACAAATATGTTTTCCAATTCTTTGTTTAATTCTTCATTTATTTTTGACCAATTTATATTCTTACTATAGAAATTGTATTTTCCATATCCTTCCCATTTTTTCGTCTTAAAATATATGTCAGATCACGCAGGGGAGAAAGAGAGGAAGAGAGTTCACCCTAGTAAGTATTTCTTAAATCATGCAGAAGAGAGAGAGAGAGAGAGAGAGAGAGAGAGAGAGAGAGAGAGAGAGAGAGAATTCACCTTAAAATATATGTCAGATCACGCAGGGGAGAAAGAGAGGAAGAGAGTTCACCTAGTAAGTATTTCTTAAATCATGCAGAAAAGAAAGAGAGAGAGAGAGAGAGAGAGAGAGAGAGAGAGAGAGAGAGAGAGAGAGAGAGAGAGAGAGAGAATTCACCTTAAAATATATGTCAGATCACGCAGGGGAGAAAGAGAGGAAGAGAGTTCACCCTAGTAAGTATTTCTTAAATCATGCAGAAAGAGAGAGAGAGAGAGAGAGAGAGAGAGAGAGAGAGAGAGAGAGAGAGAGAGAGAATTCACCTTAAAATATATGTCAGATCACGCAGGAGAGAAAGAGAGGAAGAGAGTTCACCCTAGTAAGTATT
>NC_089744.1:23095000-23117500 GCF_040412425.1 Macrobrachium rosenbergii | reverse complement strand
CAAAAGAACATCTGTGACCAGATCGAAAATGCTCTTGTTGATTGGATGCTGGCTGGAACAAATGTCTCTCGCCTTGAATCAGATCAAAAGTCCCAGAGTGAAAACAGATCTGTGTCATAGGGTGCCAAGCAGACTGCCAAACTCTGTAACGACGATTGTGCCTGATTCTTCATAGACTTAGAGCAGACCAGGTCATGACCCCGTTTGTCTGTCAGGTCAGCGTACTGCTAACACAAATTGTTGCTTAGTCTTTTCAATTTTCCCTGACCTCACCCCCAACACCAACATCTCTTTGTTGATGGACCCTGCCTGTATGAAGGATTATGCAATTGTCTACTCTACAGAAATAGTAAACAGGACAAGAGTTTCTCAGATTTTGGTGAGTACAATAATTTTTTCTCAATTATCCATCTTTTTCATGGCTTTTCATCCATCATTGAATATTTTTATGCATGAATCACCATTACCTTTATCATCAATCATTATTTCATGTTTGTTATGATTATTATGGACATACTTGATGTATATTGATGTTTGCTAACTAGTTGTGCCAACATTAAGCTTTGGGAGGTTTTTGGATTTTTCTTATTTCGTTCAATAATCACCGTTATCTTGATTGTTAACCATTATTTCTAAATTTTTTTAGGATTATTGTTAACACAATCCATGTTTATTAATGTTTTGAAACTTAGTGACAATATTGATTATTTTTGGAAATGTTTTGACATTAAGCGCCAGTTTCTCAATCATTTAATCATTGTTAACATACCCAGTGCCATGTTTATTAATGCTTTTTATGTTTATCAGCTATATACGACAACATTTTTGAAAATTTTCTGATTATTTTTTCTGAAAAACTGACAATATTTTTTACCATTTTCTGAATTTTTTTTCTGAAGAACCAAAAACATTTTCGGGGTTTAAGAGTGAATATTTTTTCGTTAGTACCACGCAACATTGTAAAATAACATAGGGTAACAATATAGACAATATCTTGGGGATTTTAAGCCATAAAAATTAATATAAACGTTTTAGTGCACAAGTTTGGAAACTGCAGCAAAAAACAAAATAACATACTCGCACGTTTTTGCAAATATCTCAAAAACTAATAAATATTTTAAAAATTGCTAATTAGGCGTAATTTTCATATAATTAGCTTAAAGTTGAAAAACTTATAAGATCAAAGCATCACAAAATAACGACCCTGGCGTGATTTTAATAAGCGTTGATTTTCAGTCGTGATTTACTCAGTTTTTAGTCTTCTGTAAAAGAAAACTATTGTGACGGCTTTGTCTGTCCGTCTGCACTTTTCTGTCCGCCCTCAGATCTCAAAAACTACTGAGGCCAGAGGGCTGCAAATTGGTATGTTGATCATCCACCCTCTAATCATCAAACATACCAATTTGCAGCCCTCTAGCCTCAGTAGTTTTTAAGATTTGAGGGCGGACAGAAAAAGTGCCCTCAGATCTTAAAAACCACTGAGGCCAGAGGGCTGCAAATTGGTATGTTGATCATCCTTCCTCCAGTCATCAAACATACCAAATTCCAGCCCTCTAGCCTTGCTAGTTTTCAAGATCTGAGGGCGGACAGAAAAAGTGCGGACGGACAGACAAATAGCCATCTCTATAATAGTTTCCGTTTGCAGAAAAATAAAATCCCTTACTGGATAATAATCCAAGCACTGTCTTAAATGGATATTCAGATCAGATGTGCTTTATCCATTCTACGAAACAGAAATTGTAGAAATGAAACAAATATGCAGCATTTTCATAAAGGGTTTTTTTTTTTTTTTTTTTTTTTATTAAACCAGGCCCTACATCCCACAATTTGCTGGGGTTAGGGAGTGGACTGTCGTCGGTGGGAAACCAGCTATTTTGGGTGACGGAAAGTAAAAGAAGCAAGTAAAAAATGCTCCGAAGTTTCTTCGGCGCAATCGAGTTTTCTGTACAGCCACTACGGCGTAAAATCAAGGCCACTGAAAACAAATCTATCTTTCGGTTGTCTCGGTATAATACTGTATGAGCCACGGCCCATGAAACTTTAACCACGGCCCAGTGGCGGCATATCCTAACTTTAGCCTTAAATAAAATAAAAACTACTGAGGCTAGAGGGCTGCAATTTGGTATGTTTGATGCTTGGAGGATGGATGATAAACATACCAATTTGCAGCCCTCTAACCTCAGTAGTTTTTAAGACCTGAGGGCGGACAGAAAAAGTGCAGACGGACAGACAAAGCCGGCACAATAGTTTGATTGAAATGAAATGATAGTTACCACATAAGCTCTTCATATAACCAGTACAAAAGAATGGTGCTTGTGGTGTCCACCCCGTAGGGGGCTAGGCCATCAGCGCACACCACGTGGTGCACTGTAGGCATTACTGTAGGATCTTTGCAGGGTGCCTTCCAAGGCCCCTAGCTACATCCCTTTCGTTCATTTTGCTGTACGTCCGATCATATACTTTCTTCCATCTGACTTTCCATCCTCTCTAACAGTTGTTTCATAGTGCAACTGCTTTGAGGTTTTCCTCCTGTTACACCTTTCAGACCTTTTACTGTCAATTTCCCTTTCAGCGCTGAATGACCTCATAGGTCCCAGCGCTTGGCCTTTGGCCTAAATTCTATTTTCTGTTCTATTCTTTTGGTTCCTACCTGATCAAGTGTTAAAACTGGGCCTAAGGTCATTTGAACCACTATGAAATACATTGATGTATCTCAACATTACCTCCAAAACTTATCTAACCTAACCTAAGGAAATCCCAGTTGAATATCGGAAAATTTTGTAGCAAAAGCTTTCGGCTGCTAATTCTTTATTTAACTCAATTGGAGGTGGAACTATTTATATGTAGTTGGGGACAACGAGTTCGGAGATCCAGAAAAATTTTAAATTGTTAGACTTAGTTGGAGGCAGTGAGTTAAATGAAAAATGAAAAATATAAAAAAAAAAAAAGTTTTAACGCTTATTAAAATGCACTAAAAAGTGAAAAATAATTTTGTGAGACTTCTTGTAGCATTTCCTTCCATGTTTGGCTCCCACGCTTTTATTTTTTTGGACATGATTACCTAATTGTAAGAAAATCCTGGTGTCCCAAAAAATTATTTTTAGCTTTTTAGTGCATTTAATAAGAGCGTTTTAAACAAAATTTATATTCTTTTATTTTATTCTTTTTAGTTTTGGCAGAAATTGTAACCGATTTATGACTGTAGCTAACGAAATTGTTATCCTGTCGAGCCAAAGAAGGTTTGAAAAATCCGTAGAGTTATTTATGTCGCCAAAGAAGTTGTGAAAAATCCTTAGATTTTCACACAAATCCTGAGATACTGGAAGAGATCACTGTAGTGTCGCTAGAGGTCACTGCTGACTTACTGATCATGTAAGGTTGTATTGTCACCGGGATTGAGTAAACACGCAAAATTTCAAGTCCATTGGAGGAAGGGAACAGGTCGAAAATTGAGTTACAAGATTTGACCAAGGCAAACAAACAGACAAAAAAGCAAGCTAAATAAAAGCATATAAAATGTTCTTTGTGTAACGTTATTGTTGGTGGAACTTGTTGTATGTAATTAGGGGAAATGAGTTAAAAGAAAATTACAGTAGAAATTAGATTTTATCTAATATGTATTAGGGGCATTGAGTTTAAAATAATTCCAGTAGGAATTAGAAATTGTTGGATATAGTTGGAGGCAATGAGTTGAATAAAGAAAACGTTTTTCGTTTAACTCTGATGACTGTGGAACTTATTATTATTATTATTATTATTATTATTATTATTATTATTATTATTATTATTATTATTATTATTATTATTATTATTATTATTATTATTATTATTATTAAGATGAAACCTATTCATATGGAACAAGACCACCAAAGGGGCCATTGACTTGAAATTCAAGCTTCCAAAGAATATTATGAACATTAGGAAGAAGAAGAGGAGGTAAAGGGAAATACAGAAAGAAGAGATCTCACATTAAAGAAAAAAGAAAAAATTAATTAATAAATGATAGATTAATAAATAGATAAAAATGTATTAAAATGCAAGGGGAATAGTATTAGGGCAGCAGTAAGTTGAATCTTCGCTTGAATTAAAAGTAATTCCGGTAAAAATATGATATTTTTAGGTATAGAATTAAATTGAATATAGAATTTAGGCCAAAGACCAAGCACTGGGACCTATGAGGCCATTCAGCGCTGAAACGGAAGTTGACAGGAGAAGGTTTGAAAGGTGTAGCAGGAGGAAAACATCGCAGTTACGCTTTGAAATACCATATAGTGGAAAGTAAGATGGAAGAAAGAGAATATGAAAGGAGGCACAGTAAAAGGAACGGAAGCGGTTGCAGCTAGGGACCTTCGAAGGCACGCTGCAAAGAACCTTAAGTAATGGCTACAGTGCGCCGCATGAGGTGCACTGACGGCACTACCCCCTTACGGGGAAATTGTCAGGTATGGTTGGAGGCAATGAGTTGAATGAAAAAAAAATAAAAGTAGTTTCTGGTGGAGTAATGTCATCATCATTCTGAAGACATGCAAACCCATCTTATAACCACATTTCAATAAGAATACCAATTAATGACAGGCTTTTAAGATATTAGTAACCTTAAAACTTCACTTGAGTGCCTCTCCACTTATAACTAATAATTAACATCAGTCATCTGAGTGATGACTGAATTTTATCATTTTCCTTAAGTGTGGAGTAATATCCCCAGAATTAAACTTTCCATTTGAAAGTGGTTCCCTCAAGGGGACTGTCAGGTATCATCGAAATCAGTCGAGAGAAGAAGAGTTCCATTTGCCCCAATAAAAAGCTTTTATCTTCCCAAGAAAATCCTAATTACCAGACGGAAGGTTTTTCGCGAGAGACGGTTATTGAATCCGGCTTTTGCTTATTACATGTAATGGAGGACTGGTGGAAGGAGGAGGAGAGTATTGGTGAGGTGGTCTTTTTTGTATCTTTTTTTTTTAGTGAATAAGACACGTATGATTCGTGTGCGTATGGTGGAAATGAGTGGAATGTTTTCAGAGCGTTCTTCGGAGATTTGCTGATGAAATGGAAGGATGTTCCCTAGTGGCTCCAGTCACTGTATGTATGTGAATATATATATATATATATATATATATATATATATATATATATATATATATATATATATATATATATATATGATTATAATCACTTTTGTACGTGATTCATTTATCACACATTACCACAGGTGGAAAAAAAAAAAGATGGCTTGGAAATAAAGTCGAAACCGGTCAGGACCTACACCCCGTCTCTTATTTTTCACCTGTGGTATATAACATATATATATGCATGTATATGTATATACATATATTTATACTGTATATATGTATATATACACATATATATATATATATGTTGGTGTGTATCGTATATACGTGTATATAAATATGTATATATTATATATATATAAAATATACATGTATATATAAATATATGTATACATTTATATATATATATATATATATATGTATATACTGTACATGTATGTATACATATACATATAAAACAATCCGTATCATCAAGCCATATAAAACAAATGAATTGTAAATCTATAGAGCTAAAAGCTTCCTGCATACATTCCATTTGCCTTTAAAAACTGCAATTATAAACAGTCGGATTTTTTCATTTTGATATCACCGGAATTGCGTTGACACCTGATATCAAAAGTTACAGTATCGTATGCTTTTCAATAATTCACGAAGCATACACAACGCAAATGAGACTGGCAGTTAATAATCAAAGTGAGTAAATGGATAATCATGTAATATGAATTAGTTTGAAAGTAAGACTGTATATATGTATGTATGTATGTATATATATATATATATATATATATATATATATATATGTATATATATATGTATATATATATATATGTACACATATATTTATATAATATACATATATTATACCGTATATATTCATATATGTATATATTTACATATGTAGACATATATATTCAATATGTATATATATACATATATTCATATACGCTTATAAATATATATATAGCGTATATACACACACATATATATATATTATATATATATATATATATATATTTAACCATTGTTACTCATTCACCAATCTTCCAGAGAGAAAATGTCCATTGTGTCTGCACCCCTTTACACTCCTCAGTCAAACATCAGTATTTATTTTCAGCCAACATTCACAGCAGTCATCATTTTATGTCAGTCGAAGATCTATAAGTTGCTGGTTCGTGGGGCCTTATGCATTATACGCTGTAGCTCATAGAAGTGATATAAAAACATGAACATTATAAAGATAGTCGAGTTATAGGATGTATAATGATTTTGTATGAAATGTGTCTTATATATTTTTCCAGAACACAAATAGCAAGTCTAGACAAATAATGATAATCGGTGACGAAATAAGGAAGCAATAAAATATATAAAAACACAAAAAACAATAGTCGAGATATGGGTATTTATCATAATTTTTCAAGAAATGTGATTTGAACATTTTACCAGCAAATATCTAGTTGGTCCCCTAAACAAATGATTATATCTGAGACGAAATAAAACAAGTAAAAAATGCGCTGAATTTTCTTCGGCGCAGTCGAGTTTTCTGTACAGCGTATAATCAAGGCCACTGAAAATAGATCTATCTTTCGATGGTCTCGGTATAATGCTGTATGAGCCGCGGCCCATGAAGCTTTATCTACGGCCTGTTGGTGGACTATCCTATAGCGTTACCAGAAGGACGATTATGGCCAACTTTAGCCTTAAATAAAATAAAAACTACTGAGGCTAGAGGGCTGCCATTTGGTATGTTTGATGATTGGCGGGTGGATGATCAACATACCAATTTGCAGCCCTCTAGCCTCAGTAGTTTCTAAGATCTGAGGGCGGACAGAAAAAGTGCCAACAGAAAAAAGTGTGGACAGAAAAAATTGCTGACGGACAGACAAAACCGGCACAATAGTTTCCTTTTACAGAAAACTAAAAAAGCAATGATGAAAACTAATTGAGAAATCTAAAAATAAAAGACTAACCAGATAAAGCTTCGGAAAATATTCATGAAAAATATTCAGCAAGACACAGAAGCGACGAATTCCAATAGCTCAGTGATTCTGACTGTCAAAAGATTCGTATTTCAAAGTGGGGTCAATCGATTGCATGAGACGCGAGATGAATTTGATGATGGCGGGATAAGCAATTTCCAAGACAGGTGATGAAGGCTGTGGGATTGATACTTATTGGGGAAGATATCACTTATAGATATATTCATGTATATGTATATATATACAGTATATATATGTGTGTAAATATATACATATATATATATATATATATATATATATATATATATATATATATATATATGAATATGAGAAGGCCCATAAAACACTATTTAAACGTTGAAACCATATATTTCGGCACTTGCTTCTGTGAACAGGGGCACAGCAGCAAGTGCCCGAAATATATGGTTTCAACGTTTAAATAGTGTTTTATGGGCCTTCTCATATTCATATTACACTGTAGTATTACAGGAAAAGACATTCATATATATATATATATATATATATATATATATATATATATATATATACACATACAGTATGTTCCTTTACATTCATGGACAAAGTGCTTAGCAGATATTAACTGGCCGGATATGTTATCCCAAATGTTAGTGATAATTCTGTCATTGGTACAGAATTTAGTGAAGATGGCCACAATTCATATGTTTAAAATTACTTGATAATATACCTTTTCCGTGCATTCTGCTGCCTGCAACTAATAATGTGCTGAGGCAAGAATACAGTTCATCTCTTTCTTCACTTCCAGTTCTGGAGAAGCTTTCGTAGGTAAACTAAACTTTCGACAGTATTTCCAATTTTCTTTATTATTGTCCTTTATTATTTTACAATTATGAATATTCTCACTGCATTACGAGACTTCGTAAAATACCTGCTTTGGAAATAACTACCATAAACAAGTAAAAAATGCGCCGAAGTCGAGTTTTCTGTACTGCGTATGATCAAAGCCACCGAAAATAAATCTATCTTTCGGTGTTCTCGGTATAATGCTGTATGAGCCGCGGCCCATGAAACTTTAACCACGGTCCGGTGGTGGCCTATCGTATATCGTTGCCAGAAGCACGGTTATGGCTAACTTTAACCTTAAATAAAATAAAAACTGCTGAAGCTAGAGGGCTAGAATTTGTTATGTTAGATGACTGGAGGGTGGATGATCAACATACCAAATTGTAGCCCTATAGCCTCTGAGATTTATTGAGTATAATTGGACCGGGATTCAAATATATGTAAGATATATTTGGATCCAGATAACGTTTTGGAAACTGCATGTGGATTTCTTATATATATTTGTGCTCCAATTCTCCAAGTCTCAAAGTCTGGTGCTGATCTGTTATCATTACCTGTAGATAGGTATTTTGATAATGGCGAGATTCCTAGCTCTGAAGGTTTGTGAGAGAGAGAGAGAGAGAGAGAGAGAGAGAGAGAGAGAGAGAGAGAGAGAGAGAGAGAGAGAGAGCGATTCAGCAAATTTACGGTCGAAATCAGATGAACTTCGAAACTTCAAACTGACACGGATACTCGTAAGTGATATCAGGAGAGAATATAAACAAAGAGAGAGAGAGAGAGAGAGAGAGAGAGAGAGAGAGAGAGAGAGAGAGAGAGAGAGAGAGAGAGAGATTCAGCAAGTTTGTGGTTGAAATCAGATGAACTTTGAAACTTCAAACTGACACCGATACTCGTAAGTGGTATCAGGATAGAATCTAAACACAGAGAGAGAGAGAGAGAGAGAGAGAGAAAGAGAGAATGAATCAGCAAATTTTGCTGTTGAAATCAGACAAACTTCGAAAATTAGCTCTAAAGCTTTAAGTAGTAGCTTTATCCATCACAAGAGTTTGATGAGGATAAATGAGAATTTTTCCGAAAGCCTTTTCAACTTTGAAAAAACATTTCACCCAAAGTTTTATAAAGGGTAATTAGGCATCAAATGAGTGTAGCCATTACTCAATGAATTATGTAGGTTAAAAGAATATGAATTTAATTGAATATAGAATTTAGGCCAAAGGCCAAGCACTGGGACCTATGAGGTCATTCAGCGCTGAAACGGAAATTGGCAGTAAAAGGTTTGAAAAGTGTAACAGGAGGAAAACCTCAAAGCAGTTGCACTATGAATCAATTGTTGGAAGAGGGTGGAAATAAGATGGGAGAAAGAGAATATGAGAGGAGGTGCGGTAAAAGTGGCGGCACTACCCCTCCCCCCCCTTACGGGGGTTAAATGAGTATGAAATACTTCAAGGAATTGTGTTTTCGTTTTTCTGATAGTATTGTACGTACACGGGATAACATGACAAGCAAGGATTGAAGGAGTAATATATAAGGCAAAGGATGGACGAAGGATATTTTTGGATGTAAATTGAAATAGATAAACTTTATTGCGATCTTTTCGTGTGCTAGAAATTTTCAAGAGTTAAGGAAGAGGCAGATAAGTGTTCTTTGGAAAATAATATTCATCATCTATTTAATCTTTAGCAAGTCTGCAGTTTCACTGAACTTGTGGTATAATAATAATAATAATAATAATAATAATAATAATAATAATAATAATAATAATAATAATAATAATAATCGACGCTCTTTGAGTTAGTAACA
Source organism: Macrobrachium rosenbergii (assembly GCF_040412425.1). Taxonomy (NCBI): domain Eukaryota; kingdom Metazoa; phylum Arthropoda; class Malacostraca; order Decapoda; family Palaemonidae; genus Macrobrachium; species Macrobrachium rosenbergii. Next base: position 23,107,833 of record NC_089744.1, on the reverse strand, counting down.
CTGTCTTATTTATCCTGAATGTTGACAAAACGAGAGAGAGAGAGAGAGAGGAAGGGGAGTGGGGCGGGAAATTAAAGGCTTTCCAGATATATGAATTCGTGACAGAATTTATATATTACGTTTACAAAAAAAGTAAACTATGATGTGGTTAATATAAAAAATTACCTGATTTTACGATAATCAGGATTTTATAGACTCATAAATAACCTGATTTTACGATAATCAGTTTTTAGGGAGGCTAATAAATTATCATACTTTACGATAAGGTTTTTACAGAAACTCATAAATTACCTCATTTTACGGTAATCAGGTTTCAGAGATACTCATAAATTACCAGATTTTACAATAATCATGTTTCAGAGAGACTCATAAATTGCCTGATTTTCCGGTAATCAGGTTTTAGAGAGACTCATAAATTACCTAATTTTACGATAATCAGGTTTTAGAGAGACTCATAAATTACTTAATTTTACGATAATCAGGTTTAGAGAGACTCATAAATTACCTGATTTTTTTTTTTTTTTTTTTTTTCGATAATCAGGTTTAGAGAGACTCATAAATTACCTGATTTTTTACGATAATCAGGTTTAGAGAGACTCATAAATTACCTGATTTTACAGTAAACAGGTTTTACAGAGACTCATAAATTACCTGATTTTACCATAATCAGATTTTTACAACGATTTCTTCATATAATTATCCACCAATATATATTTACTGGCATGAGTATAACGGATAAAACACTCTTTTTTTAGTTTTCTGTAAAAGAAAACTATTGTGCCGGATTTGTTTGTCCGTCCGCACTTTTTTCTGTCCGCCCTCAGATCTTAAAAACTACTGAGGCTAGAGGGCTGCAAATTGGTACGTTGATCATCCACCCTCCATTCATCAAACATACCAAATTGCAGCCCTCTAACCTCAGCAGTTTTTATTTCATTCAAGGTTAAAGTTAGCCATATTCGTGCATCTCACAACGTTATACGATAGGCCACCACCGGGCGGCGCTTAAAGTTTCACGAGCCGCAGCTCATACAGCATTATACCGAGACCACCGAAAGACAGATCTGTTTTCGGTGGCCTTGATTATACGTTGTAGCGGCTGTACAGAAAACTCGATTGCGTAAAAACGCAGCGATGCGTAAACTTCCGCTCTATACTAGATCCTCAGGGTTGTCATATTGCACAAACTTTCCCAACGGAATTTTCCCGCAAGGAATAATAATAGACCGGCAGCCCAGAGTGTTTATTCAGAGTTTTGAACACAAAAGGTTTGACCCCCTAGGTAAGTAGTGCCTACCCCCAACATCTCAAAAATGTATTGCTGCCGGATCAGAACGCTGGCTTTTGCATCAAAAATGGACCCTAAAAACTAAAAAAAAAAATTTTTTTTGTCAGAGTGAAAAACATATGCTTGAAACTTTTCCTAAACCTTCCTTGGAGTCCCCTGAACACAGAATGAGCAATGCCATCAATGTCAAGGCTGGCTTTAAGTCTGCCAGCAGCTTCCAAAGGGTGGTTCAAATTCACGTTTATTCCGAGTAAGGAACATATGCCTAAAACTTTAATAAAAACCTTCCTTGGGACCCCATGAACTCAGAACGACCATTGCCAGCAAATTTCTCTGTGGCTTTCCACCCGCCAGCAAGCTTCAAAGGAGGCATGCAGTACAGTTATGTGACAGCAGTGTATAAATATGAATGAAGTAGAAATTATTCCCTTTTAACATTGTATCTGGAATATCATGACTAAAATGAAGAAAAAATGGTGCATACTGATACAAATCCAGATGTAACCAGAAACGTTCTCTATGAGTGCTGAATTGTCGTTTGGCAGCAAGGTCAGGAAGTAAACTATCAGCTGATGCCGTGAGACTTGATGTATACTGGACGCCTAAGCTATAGATGTTGTTTTCACTGTAAGATAGGTAAGCTTTTGCCATTATTACTTCATAATGTACAGCAGGAATGTATTTACCATACATATTTATGTGAACGTAACCTGTAAATGATCGCACTGAGCATTTATCGCCCAGGAAAATCATTATATGTGCCACTGTGATGTAGCTCTGCAGTTTTGTGTATAAAGAAATTGATTTGGTTTACGCATGCTTCTGGGTATGCTTTGCACAGTCTAGCCATTCAATTGTACGGAGTGATTTGAATATAGTGTAAAGTGTAAGCAATGGTAAGGCAAATTAGTCATTAGAAGTAATGAAACTGATACTGAGTAGAGAATATTTGGGTACTTTGTGAGCGGGAGACTTCAGTCAGGTGGTTGTGTGCGTTGTCAGTGATATGCCAAAGGTAGCATGAAAAGTAATATTATTTTCATGTGAAAATAACTCAAGCAGATGCTTATGCAAAAAAGTTATACTGCTATGACTGTATATATGAAAGACAACAAGTTCTTGATGTATTATAATTATGGGAAAGTTGAGTTTGCAGAATTGTGGCACCAGCTTGAGTTGTTTCCCGCCAAATGTGACGTCACGGGACAGTACGTCACCTCGCGGGAAATTTAATAAATGAACACGTAAATCCTGTAATTTATGGGATTTTCTTTTCTTTTTTTTTCTCTCTCTTTTTTCATAGCCCCAAGTTATCCACCTACATGAACGTTAATATTACCAAGAAGATGATCGGATATTAACCATGGATTCTATATGAGGAACCTCACCATACACAATGCTTGAATTAACTTACCATAGATAAAAGTTGTGCTAGGAATTAGGTTAGTATTATTTTGCTCCTGAACTGATACACTGAGTTTTTATTTATTTATTTTTTTATGTCATATACGGGTGACTGTTACATAAACAAGTATACAGGGAAGGCTACGGTAATGCTGTGATGTAATGCTTACTTTACTTAAATGGTTTTATCTACAGCATGCATAACGTGAATAAAATAAAATTTCATACAGGGAAAGGCCTTCAGGTCGATTCAGCTTGGTGATCCAACCTACTGTATTTGTACCCTTGTTTTGCTTACACAAACACACATACACAGAATGTATCTATCGGTCTTTACTTATATATATTTTGACGGGTGTGAACTACTCAAAGAGACTGTGTTGGCACTGCTGCTCAGAGTATGAAAAGTAGCTGTGATTTTAACTCCGCTTTCTTCCGGAAAGGGAAGATTAAGCCCTTTAACATCTAGGATGTTAGAGGAAGACTTGAATGCCATCAGACATCTTCGGACCCAAGCATCAGATGAGGTGGACACTGAGGGAGTCACAGAGTTCATCTGCCATATTTATGTATGTATGGAGACTCAGGTATATAACAATATCAATGAATGCCGATTTATATAAAGCTTTCCTGAAGGTAACCGACTGTACTGTAGAGGGAAAGCAACATCTCTCAAAAATGTGAAAAAACTTAACTTAGCTTCCCTCCCTCGCTCCTTGTGAAAAGACAGCTTCACTGCATAACAAGCGTGCAAACTATGTTGCCAGGATGTGGAGAAGGGCGGACACACCCATTCCAACTTGTGGCTGGAATCCTTGTGATTTTGGCTGGTTGGCTATCACCAGTGGACTTCAACCCAAATGGTTTTCTGGCAGTTCCGTTCCTGCAGAGTGCCTCTCCACACTGAACAGTGCGTCCGATATATCAGCTCACTCATAGTTTTGGGACTGAAGATGAGGAGCTGTAGGAAGACGCCTGGAGTGACGACAGCAATACTGATGATGAGTAACATAAACAGAAGCTACATTTTTTTCCTGTCTGTGTGATTTTCAGTGCAGTTACTTTTTGACAGCATCGCAGCATGGTATGTCCCAAATTCAGAGCAGTTATATTTTGATAGCATTGCACAACAAGTAATGTTTACCCATATAATTAAATGGACATTTTCTTTTTTCCAGTAGAAAAAGTGCGCGTATTTTTCTAAAATTACAGTTAGCGATTGTGATATATGTTACATTTTGTAATGCAATTATATTAGGAAATAATTATGAGAAATTAAACTGAGTTCATGAGGAACACTTTTTCCACAATTTCAGCTTTGTGCTCTTAACTCTGAAAAAATTGTAATTGAACCTCTGATGGATTTAGGAGTTACTGGCGGGTGGAAAGCCAGATATAATTTTGCTGGCATTGGTCATTCTGAGTTCATAAGGCCCGAAGGAAGATTTTTAGCAATATTTCAGCCTTGTGTTCTTAACTCTGAATAAAAGTGAGTTTGAACCTTTGGTCGATTTAGGAGTCGCTGGCGGGTGGAAAGCCAGAGAGAAATTTGCTGGCAATGGTCATTCTGAGTTCAGGGGGTCCCAAGGAAGGTTTTTATGAAAGTTTTAGGCATATGTTCCTTACTCGGAATAAACGTGAATTTGAACCACCCTTTGGAAGCTGCTGGCGGACATAAAGCCAGCCTTGACATTGATGGCATTGCTCATTCTGTGTTCAGGGGACTCCAAGGAAGGTTTAGGAAAAGTTTCAAGCATATGTTTTTCACTCTGACAAAAAAAATTTCTTTCAGTGTTTAGGGTTCATTTTTTATGCAAAAGCCAGAGTTCTGATCCGGCAGCAATACATTTTTGAGATGTTGGGGGTAGGCACTACTTATCTAGGGGGTCAAATCTTTTGTGTTCAAAACTCGGAATAAACACTCTGGGCTCCTGCTCTATAATTTGCAAACTCTCGTAATTACTGTGTCACTTCGGAGAATAAATATGAATGAAGCTTCTATTTTTTTTCTGTCTTTCTTTGGTGGGAAATTCAGCCATATTGCCTCGAAGTTCGTTCATCGTTTTAATGCTACGTCAACGTGGATGATTTTTTAAAATATTTAAAAGGTCGTAGGCTACTTGCCTTCGAAGGAGATTTCTATTTATGAAGAAGTTTTTTTTATTTTTTAATGTTATGTAAACATGAATGATTTCTTTTAATTATTTAAAAAAATGTCAAGACCTTCAAAAACTATTTTTACTTATACAGAAGTTTTTTGTTTATTTTTTAATGTTATGTAAACATGAATGATTTGTTTTAATTATTTTAAAAATTGTAAAGACCTTCAAAAACTGTTTTTATTTATACAGAAGTTTTTTTTTTCATTTTTTAATCCTCTCTAAACATGAATGTTTCTTTTAATTGAAAAGATATGGAATGCCTTCAAGAGCATTTTTTTATATAAAGAAAAGCTCATAAGGACTGAAAGGTTTTTTGATATATCTAATAATTAGATAAATAAGAAACTTTTTTGATATACTTGATAAACAGGAGATTAGATTTATCGAATGTGGACAACGCATGAGCAATTAAGTCTCGTGATATGGAACAGAAATCATAATAATCTGACAAATTAGCATTGGAGAATACCTTTTAAATTTCCTAAAAATCTCTAAGCAGTAAAATGTGTTGAATCACATATATATGGCCTGTAAAACTGTACAAGAGAGAGAGAGAGAGAGAGAGAGAGAGAGAGAGAGAGAGAGAGAGAGAGAGAGAGAGAGAGAGAGAGAGAGAGAGAGAGCAATTCAATGTTGAATCTAATGGTAATATATAAAGGAGAGAGAGAGAGAGCAGTTCAGTATTGAATCTAATGGCAATATATAAAGGAGAGAGAGAGAGAGAGAGAGAGAGAAAGAGAGAGAGAGAGAGAGAGAGAGAGAGAGAGAATTCAGTATTGAATCTAATGGCAATATATAAAGGAGAGAGAGAGAGAGAGAGAGAGAGAGAGAGAGAGAGAGAGAGAGAGAGAGAGAGAGAGAGAGAGAGAGAGCAATTCAGTATTGAATCTAATGGCAAAATATAAAGAAGGGAGAGAAAGAGAGAGTAATTCAATATTGAATCTAATGGCAATATATAAAGGAGAGAGAGAGAGAGAGAGAGAGAGAGAGAGAGAGAGAGAGAGACTCTATACCAGTGGTTCTCACACTGGGGGTAATTACCCCCGTGGGGGTAATGAAGCCGTTTCTGGGAGTTAACGAGGCACTCTCTAAAAGTAATAGTTATTTGGAGTAAAATTCAGTCAATTTATAAATGATGATAATAAATAAGTGAATAAATAAATAAATTAATAGATAATACAGATGTAAACAGATTAATTTCTTGCATATAAGATTCATTAGATTAGAAATTAAGCACTCCAATACTTTCCCTTCCTTTATATTATAACTTCACATCTCTGAAGAGGAACTGGGCAGTGGTAATGGCGATCTATCAAACGATGCCAAAAAAATTTGAGAACCACTGCTCTATACTCTATACTCAGAGAGAGAAAAAAGAGAGACAGCTGTACAGATACACAGAGAGAAAGAAAGAGAAAGAAAGAGACGCCAAAAAAAAAAAATAGTTACTGCCAAAAGCGACATCATGCAAATTTGGCCGCATTTTTCGGTTGCCTCCTGTTCTGCCCCGAAATTTCTGGCGTGAAATCGTTGCTAAAACATTTTCTCTCTTCCGCCTTTTATTTACCCTCGTGTTGTCCTCCGTTTTCTGTTCGGTATTTTGTCTTCTTTGCTTGTCTATTGTTTATTTTCGCATCGTCCTTCGTTTCTGTGTTTTGTATAATTGTTCCACCATTTCTTGTCGATCTGCTGCAGGTCCTGATTGATTGTGTCGCCATTAAAATCAATATTCATCATTAAATCAATATTTTAGCAATAAGTATTTTAGCATTTTAAGTAAATATTTTAGCATTAAATCATATTTAATAATAAATATTTTAGCGTTAAATAAATATTTTACCAATAAATCATTATGTTAACGCTAAATCAATATTTATTTCCAGTTTGCAATAAATCAGAATTTTACCAATAAATCAGTATTTTACCAATAAATCAGATTTTTACCAATAAATCAGTGTTTTACCAATAAATTAGAATTTTATCAGTAAATATTTTTAACAAAAAATCAATATTTTAATCAAATCAGTCCCTTAGCATTAAATTAATTTTTCATCACTAAATCAATATTTTAACATTGCAGCAATATCTCAGCAATAAATCGATGTTTTAGCAATAAATAATATATTAACATTGAAGATTTAACCAGTATACGGAGAAATTAACCAGCGTAATGGAGAACGCCATTAAATCAGTGTTTTAGCATTAAATCAATATTTGAACAATAAAGCAGTATTTTAGCCGTAAATCAATATTTAGCAATAAATCAATATTTGAGCAATAAATCAGTATTTTAGTCTTAAATCAATATTTAGCAATAAATCAATATTTTAGCAATAAATCAGTATTTCAGCCCTAAATCAATATTTACCAATAAATCAATATTTCGGCAATAAACCAGTACTTTAGCCATAAATCAGTATTTAGCAATAAATCAATATTTCAGCAATAAATGAGTATTTTATCCTTAAATCAATATTTAGCAATAAATCGATATTTCAGCCGTAAATCGATATTTCAGCCATAAATCAATATTTAGCAATAAATCAATATTTCAAAAATAAATCAGTATTTCAGCCATAAATAAAAATATTTAGCAATTAATCAATATTTTAGCACAGAAGAAATTAACCGGTAAACGAATATTACCACAGAAATGGAGAAACCACCCCTTAAAACGTCCCTTTTGCCTTCATTTTCCTGGGAAATGAGGAAGTGTCCGTAATATTCCGGCTTCCAGACGGCTGGAAAAAATTCTCCCTGATAATGTGCGAGTCCTGTGACGCCATTGGTGCTAAGGGTGAGGGGATGTTGGGGTTTGGGGGGTTCGTATGGTTGGAGAGTGCGGCTCTGATATCTACTCAAAAATAAGTCCCATCTCTCGACGAGCTGACATTACTGCGACATTTTGAACAGTTGAAAGACCATTTTTTAAAAAATATATCTTTTAGACTGGGCAGTGGACATTTTGGCAAGTGTTTCAAAAGGGATTTTTTATTTTTAGACTGGTTAAAGAACGTTTAAGGAAGCGTTTAAAAAGAAAAAAAAAAAATTTTTTTACAATATAGTGCATTGAAAAGAAGCAATGTTTTTAGACTACATATAGTACAATTGACCAAGCATTTAAAAAATCTTTCTTTTTTTTTTTACTGAATAAGGGATAACTGAGCAAGCACTTAATAAAATTAAGTCATTGTAGACTACATCAAAGATATTCGATTTTTCAAATGGAGGTGTTGATTGGCAAGGTAACAATGATAACAGAAGTACTGATAGGGGAAGAGAATGTGAATTCGTAATGTGTTATCAAGCAATTATGTTAAACATATACTGTATGTGTATATATGTATGTATGTATGTATATATATATATATATATATATATATATATATATATATATTATTTATTCATCTTATTCTTCTTATAACTGGCCTCTTCTTTCTATATTTCATATTATCTTCTGTAACTTCTTCCTAATGAACACAATATTCTTTGGAAGCTTGAATTTCAAGTCAGTGGCTCCTGTGATGGGCTTGTTCCATAAGAATATGGGTTTATCATCTGGATAATAATAATAATAATAATAATAATAATAATAATAATAATAATAATAATAATAATAATAATAATAATAATAATAATAATAAACCTATAAAAGATGAATATTTAAAAAAATTACCTTTTCTAGAACGCGTAAAAAAAAAATAACAGGAACCTTAGCTTTAAATGCGATAAGGCAATTTCGATTCAGATGCCTGCACTAACAGGAACTCCCCGTGAGGGGGTTAGTGCCGTCAGTGCACTTCATGCGGCGCACTGTAGTCATTACTTAAGGGTCTTTGCAGCGTGCCTTCTTTAGGCCCCAAGCTGCAACCCCTTTCGTTCCTTTTACTGTACCTCCATTTATACGAGTATCTTACTTTCCTCAACCCTCTCCTAACAGTTGATTCCTAGTGCAGCTGCTTTGAGGTTTTCCTCCTGTTACACCTTTCAGACCTTTTTACTGTCAATTTCCGTTTCAGCCCTGAATGGCTTCATAGGTCCCAGTGCTTGGCCTTTGGCCTAAATTCTATATTCAATTCAATCCAGTACGTAAATTCTATATTCAATTCAGTTCAGTACGTAAATTCTACATTCAATTCACTTCAATTCAGTAATTAAATTCTATATTCAATTCAATTCAGTACGTAAATTCTATATTCAGTTCAATTCAGTTCAGTTCAAAAGCTTCTGAAGACAAACAAGTCTTGGTTGAAAGAATGCAGACGAAATGCCGCCTACTAAGGCTTTATTGAGAGAGAGAGAGAGAGAGAGAGAGAGAGAGAGAGAGAGAGAGAGAGAGAGAGAGAGATCAGGGCGCTATTTCGCAAAGCAAATAGAGCAGCGGCCATCATCCCTGCGTCAACAGGCGAAAGAATTGTCAACATGGCCAGCTGCGAGTTTAAACAAAAAAACGAGAGTGGAAACAGGGATAATGTTAAGAGGAGTATTCTCTCTCTCTCTCTCTCTCTCTCTCTCTCTCTCTCTCTCTCTCTGAGGAAAACTCTGGAAAGATTGTATGATTTCTTTTGAAACAAATATTATTATTATTATTATTATTATTATTATTATTATTATTATTATTATTATTATTATTATTACAAACCAACACACTTATACAAAACAGCATTAAATGAATGTAAAAAATTACAATCATTGTATTCATTTTATATACATTATTATTATTACTATTATTATTATTATTATTATTATTATTATTATTATTATTATTATTAATTACAAGCCAACACATGTATACAAAACATTAAATTAATATGTAATGAATACAATCATTGTATTCGTTTTATATTCATTATTATTATTATTATTATTATTATTATTATTATTATTATTATTATTATTATTATTATTATTATTATTATTATTATTAAAACCCAACACATTTATACCCAAAAAACATAAAATGAATATAAAATGAAAACAAACTGTGTATTCATTATTATTATTATTATTATTATTATTATTATTATTATTATTATTATTATTATTATTATTATTATTATTCAGTATATGAACCTTATCCATATGGAACAAGCCCACCACAGGGGCCACTGAATGGAAAATCCAAGCTTCCAAAAAAGTTGGTGTTCGTGTGGAAAAATAACAGAATGCAATCGGAAATACAGAATGAGGACACAATTAATCAATAAGAAATTAACTAAATCAATAAATAAACAGATGGAAATATACTGTAGATAAATTACTAAAACACAAGAGTCTCTCCTTTATATATTTTTCCCTCGCATAATTTTGTGGCTAAGATTTTCAAGTGTAGTTTATAACTTTTGTTGCAAAAATGTCAAAGCATTATTGCGGTGCTTTTAGCTTAATCTGCCAGACTTCAGTTTCCTCGCTGGAGTTTTAATATAGTTTTCGGAATATTAGAACGTTAGGGAGAGTCTAAGCGGTTGGGAAATGTTAGATTACTTGCGAAGAGGGACTTACGCTAATTTTTTTTTTTATTTTTTTTTACGTTTTTAGGGAATTAAGTTTTTTTTCATCCTGGTCATGTAGTTTCTCGAGAGCAAAAATCTGTTAAAAATTATAGGCAAAAAACTAAAAATAATTAGTGTTACCTGTTTGTGTGTGTGTGTATACATATGTATATATATATATATATATATATATATATATATATATATATATATATATATATATATATATATATATATATATATATATATATATATATATATATATATATATATATATATATATATATATATATATATATATATATATATATATATATATTGTATATATAATTCCTAACCGAATCTTATTATACATGTACATTTATATATATAAATGTCTGTGTGTGTGTATGTATACATGTCACCCAGCTCTTCCTTTTAGACTCGTTTCTGTGTCGCAGCTCTAGAAAGAAAGAAAAAGAAACTAGCCGGCTTTACGCAGCGCTGTACTACAAAGCCTCATAAAAATTCTCCCTGATAAAGTTTCATTGCGACGGAGACTCACTTTATTATAGATTCATGAAGAGTAGTCGGGGACATTAGAGGCTGGAGAAACCTCATTTATTCCCCAGCTGGAAATAGCTGGCAATTTTTTTTTCCTTCAGAAACAGACGAAGGGTTTTTTCCCTGAGTCATGTTTAGGTTTAGGGAAGTGTTAATTTTTTCCTTTATTTCGGATTTTTTTTTTTCTGAGTGTAATTTTAAGAGGGTGATATTCAGAATGTAATTTTTTATTATAATTTTCAGGATGCTTTTTTCAGGTGTAATTTTCAAATTGCAATTTTCAGAGGGTGATTTTAGATTGTAATTTTCAGAGTATTATTATTATTATTATTATTATTATTATTATTATTATTATTATTATTATTATTATTATTATTATTATTATTATTATTATAACAAATTCTACAGTTCCAGTGACACTTCACAAAAACAGCAACCTCACAAAAACATTAACCTCACAAAATATTAACCTCACAAAAACATTAACCTCACAAAATGTTAACCTCACAAAAACATTTACCTCTCAAAAACAAATCCTCACAAAAACATCAACCTCGCAAAAACATTAACCCCACAAAAAGCATCAGTGTCACAAAAACATCAACCTCACAAAAAGCATCAGTGTCACAAATACATCAACCTCACAAAAATCAACCTCAAAAAAAGCATCAACCTCACAAAAATCGACCTCACAAAAAGCATCAACCTCTCAAAAACATCAACCTCACAAAAAGCATAAACGTCAAAAAAAAGTCATACTCACATAAAACATCAGCCTCACAAAAAACATCAGCCTCACAAAAATCAACTTCGCCAAAAACATCATCTAACAAAAAACATCAGCCTTACAAAAAACTTCAACCTCACAAAAACACCATTCTCACAAAAAGCATCAATGTCACAAAAACATCAACCTCATAAAACAGCCTCACAAAAACATCAACCTCACTAGAACATCAATCTCAAGAACATCAACCCCACAAAAACATCTACCTTACAAAAGCATCAACCTCACAAAAAACATCAGCCTCACAAAATACATCAAACTAAAAAAACACAGCCTCACAATAGCAATAACCTCACAAAAACACCAACCTCACTAAAACATCAACCTAACAAAAACATCAACCTCACAAAAACACAGGCTCACAAAAACATCAACCTCACAAAAAAACATCAGCCTCACAAAATACATCAACTTCACAAAAACACAACCTTACAAAAACATTAACCTCACAAAAAACATCAACCTCACAAGAACACCAACCTCACAAAAACATCAACCTCACAAAAACACAGCCTCACAAAAACATCAACCTCACAAGAATATCAATCTAAAGAACATCAGCCTCACGAAAACATCAACCTCACAAAAACATCAACCTCACAAAAAACATCAGCCTCACAAAATACATCAACCACACAAAAACACAACCTCACAAAAACATCATCCTCACAAAAACACAACCTCACGAAAAACATCAACCTCACAAAAACAGCAACCTTACAAGAACATCAACCTCAAAAAATCACCATAACAAAAAATCAACCTCACAAAAACATCAACCTCGCCATTAATCTTACAATTAACGAGGACGCCTTCCGTCTAGATACGAACAAATTAAGAAAAGCGTCTTTATGACCACTTATCCTCAGGAGATATTGAGCGAAAGAGGACATAGATGATAAAGGACAATAGATAGGAACAGGATGGAAGGAAGATGGCCATTGTGGTTCCCTAGAACAATAGCCGGTCGGTTCGTGAACCATTATTTGATTTGGTGTTTTGGTTCGCTGGGTTATAACTTGGTTCTTCTTCAATTTCCAGTTAAATTTATACACAGTCACACTCACTTTAATAAAACGATCAGCAAAATCAGTAAAATAATATAATAATACATTATAATGTATAAGGATTGAAAAGCATTTTTGTTCATATTCTTG
>NC_089744.1:23012500-23090000 GCF_040412425.1 Macrobrachium rosenbergii | reverse complement strand
CTCAGAACCGAGTCGACTGTAAACCATTCACAATTCCGTGCTTAAAACCTAGAAGAAGAACTCAGAACTCAGTCGACTGCAAACAATTCACAGTTCCGTGCTTAAAACCCCACAGAAAAAAAAAATTCAGTCGACTATAAACAACTCACAGTTCGTGCTTAAAACCCAACAGAAGAAAAGAACTCAGTCGACTGCAAACAATTCACAGTTCCGTGCTTAAAACCAAGAAGAAGAACTCAGAACTCAGTCGGGCCGTTTAGTGAAAATCCAAAACATTTGTCTTACGCCGCCTCTGCGCCATTAGAGTCCGCATAAAACTGCGAGCATTGTCTGAGGCGATATATCTGCTGAGAGAGAGAGAGAGAGAGAGAGAGAGAGAGAGAGAGAGAGAGAGAGAGAGAGAGAGACTTTGTTATATAAGGAAAGATATGAAGGGCTCACACTACACTTAGCCAGATGAAAATCTGTTATGAGATGTCGTCTTTTGCTTTCTGCAATAACATTCATTTTCTGGGAAGTGCCTTCGAGCGCCGTTGAACCTCTCTTTTTTTTCTTTTTTTTTTAAGCTCCGTGACAGACTCTTCTTCTTTAACATTCTGGCGCCGTAAACTAACGAATATACGTCTTTGGGTATGGTTGCTGAGAGAGAGAGAGAGAGAGAGAGAGTTTTGGCATGATCAGGGGGAGAGAGAGAGGAGTTTTAGCTAAGAGGGAAATAGTGACAACCAATATCTTGTTCAGAGAGAGAGAGAGTTTTGGCATGATCAGGAGGAGAGAAAGAGAGGAATTTTAACTAAGAGAGAAATAGGGGTAACCAATATCTTGTTCAGAGAGAGAGAGAGAGAGAGAGAGAGAGAGAGAGAGGAGTTTTAGCATGTTCAGAGAGAGAGAAAGAGAGAGAGAGGGAAAGAGAGGAGTTTTAGCTAGGAGTGGAAGAGGGAAACCCAAAAGCATGTTTTGTGAGAGAGAGAGAGAGAGAGGAGAGTTCTGGCATGTTCAGAGGGAGAGAAAGAGGGAAGTTTTAGCTAGGAAAGAGATATGTAAATCCAAACGCATGTTCAGAGAGAGAGAGAGAGAGAGAGAGCGGAATTTTAGCTAAGAAAAATAAGGGTAACCAAAATATTGTTCTGAGAGAGAGAGAGAGAGAGAGAGAGAGAGAGAGAGAGAGAGAGAGAGAGAGCGGAATTTTAGCTAAGAGAAAAATAAGGGTAACCAAAATATTGTGCTGAGAGAGAGGAAGAGAGAGAGAGAAAAGGCAGTTTGTTTCTCCATTAAAAACGAAATTACTGATTAATAATGATGCCTCTCACAGTCCCAGGAGTGAAATATTCTCTCAATACAAAAGGATAAATTCTGGAATTCTTGTCACTATAAACTTAAAATAGATCACGAAAATAAAATCTCCGTAATGAATCTACCAGAAGCACCATTCTGTGATTTTTCTGTTTGCACTTTTCTGTTCGCACTTTTTTCTGTCCGCACTTTTTCTGTCCGCACTTTTTTTGTCTGCATTTTTTTCTGTCCGCACTTTTTCTGTCCGCACTTTTTTCTGTGCGCACTTATTCTGTCCGCACTTTTTCTGTCCGTAGTTTTTTCTGTGCGCACTTATTTCTGTCCGCACTTTTTTCTGTCCGCACTTTTTCTGTCCGCCCTCAGATCTTCCGAGGCTACAGGGCTGCAAATTGGTATGTTGATCACCCACCCTCCAATCATCAAACATACCAAATTGCAGCCCTGTAGCCTCAGTAGTTTCTATTTTATTTAAGATTAAAGTTATCCATAATCGTACTTCTAGCAACGATATAGGGCAGGCCACCACGGGGCCGTAGTTAAAGTTTCATGGGCCGCTGCTCATACAGCATCATACCGAGACCACCGAAAGGTAGATCTATTTTCGGCGGCCTTGATTATACGCTGTAGTGGCTGTACAGAAAACTCGACTGCGCCGAAGAAACTTCGGCGCATTTTTTACTTGTGAATTTTCCACTGCGGTTTCCATACAGGAGTAATCAAGAGAGATAATTCAAGTTAGGCTTGGAAAATCCTGAGAGATTTTCTCTCATGCATTACCAAAGGGAACTTCTCCCTCGTCTGGTGCAGATTCTGTTCTCTCTCTCTCTCTCTCTCTCTCTCTCTCTCTCTCTCTCTCTCTCTCTCTCTCTCTCTCTCTCTCTCAACTTACGTGAACCACTTCAGCATATGATTGTTGTTCTTGGTCTGGATGATTCAGTTGGCCGTATGCCAGCACGGGCTCTTGCTCTGAGGTAACCCATAACACTAGAACCTAACAGGTGTTTCTGTTATATATATATATATATATATATATATATATATATATATATATATATATATATATATATAATCAACACACAATCACGTGTGGAACAGAAATAAATTTCCGACTCACATCAGGATCGAACCCAGTTCTTTCAATTGAAAGGCAAGGACGCTGACAACTAAGCCACACAAGTCGTAAAAGAAGTTGGAACCTATATATATTATTATATAGCCTATGTCTGTTTGTGAACACACACACACACACACACACACACACACACATATATATATATATATATATATATATATATATATATATATATATATATATATATATATATATTACTGCTTTAAATTCGTTGATTTCACCAAAAAGAAATTTTGGGTTAATTCCTCGAGGATTTCCACGGAAACAGAAGCGTCTCTTATCCTAAAGGAGTTTATTAGAAACTCGTAGGATTCAGGAACTTTATCAGCTCGCGATAAAGTCTCAGCTGAAGGATTTCATCCTATTGTGACCAAGTGGGCCGTGTGCACCTAGGATATTTAAATGGTGCTTATTTCCCAAAAGACAAAAATTGATCTTTTATTTCTTATTATCGGTATCTTTATCAATAAAGTATTTGAAGAGTGTGTGTTAGTCTTCTGAAAAGAAAACTATTGTGGCGGTTTTGTCTGTCCATCTGCACTTCTGTCCGCACTTTTTTCTGTCCGCACTTTTTCCTGTCCGCCCTCAGATCTTAAAAGTTACTGAGGCTAGGGGGCTGCAATTTGGTATGTTTGATGATTGGAGGGTGGATGATCAACATACCAATTTACAGCCCTCTAGCCTCAGTAGTTTTTAATATCTGAGGGCGGACAGAAAAAGTGCGGACGGACAGACAAAGCGGCACAATAGTTTTCTCATAAAGAAAACTAAAGCATATATATAAAAAAAAAAAACAGAGGAACTCTGTACGCCATATACCAGAGCTGAATTTAATCATTTTCGGAATATTTAACGCCTAGAAGGTTTCTCCAGGGCAGATGAAGATTCAAAAAGACACACAAACAAACACGCCCCTCCCTCGTTCGCAATCAGACATGTGTATAAATATCTCCGCACAGACATTAGCGCACGTCCACTCCGGAACATTTGCATAATCGTAAACATGCTCAGTTGCATGAATACTACAGGCGCACAGGACGCGGAACCCTGTTTCTCATTGTGGGGGGGGGACCACATTTGCATGTAAATACCTCCAAACAAATTTGTTTCCTTCATGCGTAACGCACCTAAGAAGAAGAATACTGTAGGTCGCAGCTTCTTGCGAGAAATTGCAGTGATAAATGAAGCGCGTGCTTGCAGGAGGTAGTGGCGTGCAAGCAGAGTTAGTGGTTTCTCTGAGTCTGGCGTGGGACCTCGCACTTTAACCAAGGAAAGTAACTTAAATAGACTTTCCTATTGAGAATAAATACAGCTGTTTGTATCTTGTACATTTCTATTTCCAAGACAAGTGCAGGCTTTGTTTTCATGGTATTATTACAAGTGATCTTGTGTTTGTGTATATATATATATATATATATATATATATATTATATATATATATATATATATATATATATATATATATATATATATACATATATATGTGTATATATACATACATAATATAATATATATATATATATATATATATATATATATATATTATATATATATATATATTATATATATATATATATATATATATATATATATATATATATATATATATATAATGTACAAACACACGCACACGAACTGCAAAGCCAAAACTCTTACTAACGCAGGAAACAATTCCCAATACAAATTTAATCCTCGTCACGTGACCTGCCTAAGCTTAGAAATACGAGATCATCTGCCGCAGGGAAACTTCTAGTCTCAATGTACGTCAAAAAATAATGGTTCTCGAAGGGGAGAAGAAGACGCTGTTCACTTATCAAATGCCTTTGAGATTTTGTGTGTGGGATGGCGTTAGTGCTTCAAGGTGGAAATATATGTATTTTATTTGTTTTGCCTCGACCTAGGCTGCTATGAGGTGGGCGCTGCTGAGTTTGATATAAAGCAAAAGTTTACCTTGTTCTCTCTCTCTCTCTCTCATAGATAGATACATACATATATATATATATATATATATATATATATATATATATATATATATATATATATATATATATATAATATGTATATTTACATATATATAATACATGTATATATACCTGTATACATTATATATATATATGTGTATATATATATGCATATATATATATATGGTTATATACATACAGACAAACAGACAGACAGACAGAGAACAGAGCAAGCTTTATGTCAAACTCAGCAGCGCTCACCTCATAGCCTATTCAAGCCAAAATAAATCAAATATACATTTCCATCTTGAGGTACACAAAATCTCAAAGGCATTTGATAAGTGAACGGCGTCTCCCCTCCGAGAACCATTATTTTGTGACGTACATTGAAACTAAGTTTCCCTGCGGCAGACCTCGTATTCCTAAGCTTAGGCAGATCACGTGACGGGAATTAAATTTGCATTGGGAATTGTTCCCTGCGCTGGTAAGCATTTGGCTTTGTAGTTTGTGCGTGTGTTTGTGAGTGTGTGTTTGTGGTTATGTGTTTACATACGTATATATATATATATATATATATATATATATATATATATATATATATATATATATATATATATATATATATATATATATATATATATATATATATCAGAAAAAATATGGCCGCTACAATCTTATAACGTACATGGTGTGATGAAAGAATTTTCGGTACGAGATGGTACTGATGGAAGTCATTAGTTGCAAAATCTTTGTATTCAGCAAATAGTTTGATTCCTCAGCTCTCTGCGCGAGAAGCTCAGCAATATTGGCGATCAGGTGATCTCTGGAGCGTTATGTATACTCGTGAGTACGTGCGTTACTTTGATCTAGATTATGCCAAAATCTGCCATAAAAGTGAGTTTGATCGTTCATTAACGTGACAGAACTGCAGTTGTCCAGTCATAGCTTTGGAGTGGTTCCAGGCTTTGAAAATCGGCAGATAAGGTAGAGTCTCAAATCTCTGTTTTTATGGGAGAAAATTGAACTTGTGATTTTTACCATGACTTTCTAATCATTATGAACTTTTGAACTGGTGTGGGAGATTTAATATGGATATTCATACCTCTTTTATATTATTATTTTGTTATGTTACGTTTACCGTATCTTGGCTGTGCATTTTACACTTTCCATTATTGTGTTTTGTATTTCATGTATTTTTGGGAGTTTTCTATCATGTTTAATTCTTTCGACAGATGTCTGTGGAATTGTGGTAGACTGTTTTTTTTGGACATGACTTTTAGTTATTGATTTGGGAGTATGTGTGATTTTGGGGATTTCCAGGCTATTAGCCATAATGAGACTTCTTTAATCAGAAGTGCTTTGCAGTTTAGAGTTTAGTTATCTGACTCGATAATTCATTTATTATGCATTTTAATCTTTGCTTTGTTTTATTCATTTCTTGTTGTGTTATTTGAATAATAAACCTATTTTTGTAGAAACGATGGTGTTTCTTTAAATAGTCCATTTAGTTGCTTTGAGAGAATGAGCGAGGTTAGGGTGGATGAGCTTTGGTAAACGATGAGAGAGAGAGGGGTTCGGGCGGAGAGAGAGAGAGGGAGGGGAAAAAAAGATGCGAGTGTGATCATGGGTTGAACCTTCATACGTCTTTTTTTCCTGAAGTAGATCGCTAGATCACGCTACGTACACTTTCAAAAAAAGTGTTGATCTGTTCGTTGTAACATATATATATATATATATATATATATATATATATATATATATATATATATATATATATATATATATATATATATATATATGCTTGCGGAATCTACAGATCACTTTTTACCAGATACATATGTAATTGTAATAGCCACAGTGCCGTCTCAACTTCTCGAATTCTTCGCGCTTTTCTCGATACGCTTGCCACTACAAAGCCTTAAGATCCAAGTGCAAGAAATTTTGAAGCAGTTGTGATGTCCGGTTGCGGGAAACGAATTACTGTATTAATTTATAATTTGGTAAAACTATATGCAAATTATTAAAATGCAAGCTGCTTTATTGTAGGGTAGTAATGCATAGCATCTTCGCTTTAACACTTCCGAGGTTCTAATTGCACAAGATCTAATGTAATTGTGAGAACCAAAAGAAAACATAAGATTCTTTACAATAGAGAGACACTCCTGTTGTTCTGGGTTTAGTTAGCCTTGTGCCAGCACACAATCATGTTCAGTGACAGCCCTTGACAAGGCGAAATCGACCGGAGAGTATAGATATGTGCAATTCATCGCTTTGCACCGTTTTTCACATTCAGTCTCCTCTTTCTCCTACCCTTGCAGCTGGGCAGTGGGTATCTATCTTATCTCGCTGAGGAGAATCGAAGGAGAAGGAACTTGAATGAACCCTGAATAACAATGGCGTCCAACGAGACAATCAAAAGTGTGAGAGAAAACCTCGAAATAATTGTCTATGGTCGGGATACGCAAAGGAGAGTTTAATGGGCCACTTTTTTCTGTAAAAGAAAACTATTGTGCCGGCTTCGTCTGTCCGTCCGCACTTTTTCTGTCCGCATATCTCAATTTCGAAAATTTTGCAGATGCTGCAAATGGGACCCCCGTAAATAAAGCAGTGAAGAATCATTCTGAAACTGCAGTAACTTGCGTATTAGTGTTTCACGAGCCCAATAGGTGGCATGTCTCAATTTCAAAAATTTTGCAGATACTGCAAATGGGACCCCCGTAAATAAAGCAGTGAAGAATCATTCTGAAACTGCAGTAACTTGCGTATTAGTGTTTCACGAGCCCAATAGGTGGCATATCTCAATTTCGAAAATTTGCAGATAGTGCAAATGAGACCCCTAAATAAAGCATTGAAGCATCATTATGAAACTGCAGTAAGTTGTGTATTAGTGTTTCACGAGCCCAATAGGTGGCATATCTCAGTTTCGAAAATTTGCAGATAGTGCAAATGGGACCCCCTAAATAAAGCATTGAAGCATCATTATGAAACTGCAGTAAGTTGTGTATTAGTGTGTCACGAGCCCAGTAGGTGGCATATCTCAGTTTCGAAAATTTGCAGATAGTGCAAATGGGACCCCCTAAATAAAGCATTGAAGCATCATTATGAAACTGCAGTAAGTTGTGTATTAGTGTTTCACGAGCCCAATAGGTGGCATATCTCAGTTTCGAAAATTTGCAGATAGTGCAAATGAGACCCCTAAATAAAGCATTGAAGCATCATTATGAAACTGCAGTAAGTTGTGTATTATGTTTCACGAGCCCAATAGGTGGCATATCTCAGTTTCGAAAATTTGCAGATAGTGCAAATGGGACCCCCTAAATAAAGCATTGAAGCATCATTATGAAACTGCAGTAAGTTGTGTATTAGTGTTTCACGAGCCCAGTAGGTGGCATATCTCAGTTTCGAAAATTTGCAGATAGTGCAAATGGGACCCCTAAATAAAGCATTGAAGCATCATTATGAAACTGCAGTAAGTTGTGTATTAGTGTTTCACGAGCCCAATAGGTGGCATATCTCAGTTTCGAAAATTTGCAGATAGTGCAAGTGGGACCCCTTAAATAAAGCATTGAAGCATCATTGTGAAACTGCAGTAAGTTGTGTATTAGTGTTTCACGAGCCCAGTAGGTGGCATATCTCAGTTTCGAAAATTTGCAGATAGTGCAAATGGGACCCCCTAAATAAAGCATTGAAGCATCATTATGAAACTGCAGTAAGTTGTGTATTAGTGTTTCACGAGCCCAATAGGTGGCATATCTCAGTTTCGAAAATTTGCAGATAGTGCAAATGAGACCCCTAAATAAAGCATTGAAGCATCATTATGAAACTGCAGTAAGTTGTGTATTATGTTTCACGAGCCCAATAGGTGGCATATCTCAATTTCGAAAATTTGCAGATAGTGCAAGTGGGACCCCCTTAATAAAGCATTGAAGCATCATTGTGAAACTGCAGTAAGTTGTGTATTAGTGTTTCACGAGCCCAATAGGTGGCATATCTCAGTTTCGAAAATTTTGCGGACACCGCAGTTTTCCATTTTAGGACAGATCGGCTGGAATGAGGTACATTCCCTTTCATCACTGAAGTCTTAACAAGTGTTAGACTCCACTGTATAATGTTCAAGTGTGAACTTCCTCTTGGAATTCAACGAGAGCAAGCAATTGTCTCGAAGTTATCGCCTGAGTTTCAGGTTGTTAAATTGGCCCCAACAAGCCCTCGAGGCTTTAAACACTTCGGTAGAACAGCGGCATAATGGGAGGAGCGATTTTGGCCGCGTTTTATTTGTGCGCCTGGTGTGACGTGGTCGCCTTCGTTTGATCGCGAGAGTTTGTTTATTTTGTTTATAATTCTGTTTTAGGTGGTGGATGTTTGGCATAATGAGATTTCAGCTGAATATAATGATTTGTTTGTATGGCAATGGGTTTTAGTTCATTTCATTTTATTCTGCAGTGTACATATATATATATATATATATATATATATATATATATATATATATATATATATATATATATATATATATATATGTATGTATATGTATATATATTATATATATATATATGTATATATACATATATGTATATTTATACATTAAAATATACATGTAAATACATACATACATACTGTATATATGTATATATATAATACATTAAAGATTCAGACAGAAAAGGTAGTACAATGACACAAATAAGACATATATAACATAACTGGAAACAAGCCTCCGAAAAATAATAAGCGGCGAAAGCGACAATAAACACAATAAACAGAAGCAAAAGAACGCATAACTATCCCGTAATGAAGTCAGAAAACAAACGGGAATTATTTACCAAAACCTTGACATTTTGAGGCGTCGATTCTCTCGATAGGTGAAAGACTGAATTTCTTGAATACTATCGTCGTTTAATTCCACACCTCATGCGGTGCACTGTAGACATTACATGAGGTTCTTTGCAGCGTGCCTTCCTTAAGCCCATAGCTGCAACCCCTTTCATTCCTTTTACTGTACCTCCGTTCATATTCTCTTTCTTCCATCTTACTTTCCTTCACCCTCGCCTAACAATTGATTCGTAGTGCAACTGCTTTGAGGTTTTCCTCCTGTTACGCCTTTCAAACCTTCTTACTGTCAATTTCCTTTTCAACGTTGAATGACTTCAAAGGTCCCAGCGGTTGGCCTTAAATAAAATAAAAACTACTGAGACTAGAGGGCTGCAATTCGGTATGTCTGATGAGTGGAGGGTGGATGATCAACATACCAATTTGCAGCCCTCCAGCCTCAGTAGTTTTTAAGATCTGAGGGCGGACGGACAGACAAACCCGGCACAACAGTTTCCTCTTACGGAAAGCTAAAAATCGGTAGATTGCGACGAGACCAGAAATTCGGCGAAAGAATGAGACCAGAAACTGTCTTTATCACTTCCATATCGACACACATTCCTGTCTACCACGCAGAGGGAGTTTTACGCTGGCGTTATGGCTTTCCAATACACCGCTGAGGAATCTAGCCACAAATCAGCGTATCACCATCGAGAGTTAGAGGGAGCGGAAGAGACCGAAGAATAGGTACTCAGAGATCGAGAAATGATCTAGGAAAGATCGTTTGTTCAGGAGACGCGTGTCTTTTGAAGGAGGGAGAAATGACATCGTCTGGGATGTGTATCTCGGCTACAGAATCTTTCGGCTTTACTTGTGAAATGTATGTTTCAAAATATGGATTTTGTGTAATGTACATTTTTTCCGAATTTGCGTCATTCATCAATATTATGCATTACATTAAATAACGAAGTGAAAATATATGATCACGTATTTCATATGTATATATATGTGTGTGTGTATGTGTATATATATATATATATATATATATATATATATATATATATATATATATATATATATATATATATATATATATATATATATATATATATATATATATATATATATATATATATATATATATATATATATATATATATATATATATATATATATATATATATATATATACATACATATATAATATACACATATATATATGTATATATATGTCCTACCATTGAGAGGAGATCAATTAAATTAACCTAAAACAGTGACTTGCCATTGAAACAGAAGCCGTTGAAGAATAAGAAGAGAGAGAGAGAGAGAGAGAGAGAGAGAGAGAGAGAGAGAGAGAGAGAGAGAGAGAGAGACTCCCCATTACTACTGGTTATCTATTTGATTTCTATTACTTCCAGATTGGAGATAAAGAAAATTTATGCAATACATCTACCTGCACACAAGATGGAGACAGTATATATTATGTTGATTTCTCATAGAAAAACCAGACAGAAATAAACAGACAACAGAATTCGTCATTCAACAGACTTAGAGTCTGTCCTATCTCTTCAGAAAAAGTAATGTGCTAGGGCGTGACTCCATTAAAAAAAATAATTTTTCATTAAATCACCTGTTACTGTACGTCCGTTCATATTCTCTTTCTTCCATCCTACTGTCCGCCACCCTCTCCTAACAGTTGTTTCAGTGCAGCTGCGAGGTTTTCGTCTTGTTACACCTTTCAAACTTCCTTTTACTCTCAATTTCCCTTTCAGCGCCGAATGACCTCGTAGTTCCCAGCGGTTGACCTTTGACCTTAATTTTATTATTCCATCATACAACGAAGCATAATCCGGAAAAGACGTAAGTACTTCAGTCACCTGAGGCTGGGTGCAAAGGTGCGGTAAATTCATTTATATGCAAATGACCCCCTTGATCTAAGACCTGTCATCTGCTTCGTAGTATGCAAAGGTTATAATGGGGGACTACAAGCAAGTCTGTGGTTGCTTACATCCTGAGAGGCGAAAATGAGTCAGTAACAGAGAGTCTCTGTGGGCTTTGTTGATGGTGTTCGTCTGGGAGAGTAGGCCGCTATATACCTTCTCTGTTGGGCTCTCGATGAGATTAGACATTATCAAGATGCGTCATGGATTTAGAAATGATGAGAGAGAGAGAGAGAGAGAGGGAAAAAGGTTGGTACAGGAGAATTGCCGAATATTGTGTAAACATCTGGAAGGCTTAGGAAGACTAATTCTTACGAGAGAGAGAGAGAGAGAGAGAGAGAGAGAGAGAGAGAGAGAGAGAGAGAGAGAGAGAGTTGGTACAGGAGAACTGCCGTATATTGTGTAAACGTCTGGAAGGTTTGGGAAGACTAATTCTAACGAGAGAGAGAGAGAGAGAGAGAGAGAGAGAGAGAGTGGTACAAGAGAATTGCCGTATATTGTGTAAACGTCTGGAAGGCTTAGGAAGACTGTTTCAAACGACGAGAGAGAGAGAGAGAGAGAGAGAGAGACTGGTACAAGAGAATTGCCGTATATTGTGCAAGAGTCTGGAAGGCTTAGGAAGGCTGTTTCAAACGAGAGAGAGAGAGAGAGAGAGAGAGAGAGAGAGAGAGAGAGAGAGAGAGAGAGAGAGAGAGAGAGACTTGAATATATATCCTTTTGTTAGTGTTATAAAATCAGGAAATTTTACCTGAAGTCTAGAGCATTGTGTTTAGTTGAGAGAGAGAGAGAGAGAGAATTGAAAACATAACCTTTAAATGTTATACAAACTAGGAAGTCTGCCTTGAAATCTAGGTCATTGTTTAGTTGTTTAGAGAGAGAGAAAGAGAGAGAGAGAAAGAGAGAGCTGAAAACTTAACTTTTTAATGTTATACAAATCAGGAAATTTTCCCTGAAATCTAGAGCATTTTGTTTAGTTAGCCAGCAAATATTTTTAGTGTTCTGTTCCCATATGATATTGGTAGAGGCTGTTTAAGAACCCATCTTTTCAGGTATGTCAATAACAGCAGATGGAAATACTTGAAGTGATAATTTCTTTCGTGAATGAACTATCTTGAAAGCTTCAGGTACCTACGTTATTCAAAAAATAAATAAATAAAACCGTATTTTCAAAAAATTGTCCCATAAGATTATCCCAATGGCTTCCATACTTTCTCTTACTTTTTAAAGTTTCCCAGATTTTCTAAACAGAATTTGGCACGAGCAAATGAAAGTTCAAAGTTCCTTGGTCCGGGTATGAGAGTAACTGCGTTCTCTTAACTTAGTTTGATTCCTTCTGTCAACTTTCGTACTTTCTATTTCTAAAGCTATCAAGTTTTCCCTTTACGTAGTGTAATTCTTTCCGTCAACTGTCGCGCTTTCTATTGTGGAAGTCATCAAGTTTCTCCTTTACGTAGTGTTAGCTCTTTCCGTCAGCTTTCGCACTTTCTAATTTGAAAGTGTTTTGTGTTTGTGTGTATGTATGTATGTGTGTGAGTACGTGTTATTTTATTCCATTTCGACTAGGCGATGAGCACTCGGAAGCAGGATAAAGCATTATACGTCTCTCTCTCTCTCTCTCTCTCTCTCTCTCTCTCTCTCTCTCTCTCTCTCTCTCTCTCTCTCTCTCTCTCGCAGAAGCAGAGTAAAGCATTTTTCGTCATAAATGAATTATCAATGATATAGGACCCATCCCCCCCAACTCTCTCTCTATCTCTCTCTCTCTCACACACACACAGAAGCAGAATAAAAGTACTTTTCGTCATAAATGAATTATCGATGATATAGGACTCCTCCCCTCAACTCCCTCTCTCTCTCTCTCTCTCTCTCTCTCTCTCTCTCTCTCATTACCGAACGCCGCTGATGTGGGCCCAACAGAATTCGCATCCGGCTGATATGATTTCGAATTGCTAAGAGAGAGAGAGATATTCAGATTTATGATGTATCATCATTGGCGCGTGGTTCCGGCCGCTGAGGTATTCGGAATGTCACGGCGACTGGATTTTGAGGATAAATGTGTTTCTAAAAGGAAAATTTAGGAATTTAATCAGAAAAAAGTTTGCGTGCTTAAAAGGACCATCTCCTTACCACCAAATTTTCGAGATGGGGAAGAGATAATGAGAACCTCCATCTATGGGAATAGATAATGAGGCTTCGTAACCTTCACGGAATCAGCCAAAAATATGATTCAACGTAAGGGGGTAGTGCCGTCAGTGCACCTCGTGCGGTGCACTGTAGGCATTACTTAAGGTTTTTTACAGCTTGCCTTCCTTAGACCCCTAGCTGCAACCCATTTCGTTCCTTTTACTGTGTCTCCTTTCATAATCGCTTTCTTCCATCTTACTTTCCACCCTCTCCTAACAGTTGATTCATAGTGCCACTGCGAGGTTTTCCTCCTGTTACACCTTTCAAACCTTTTACTGTCGATTTCCGTTTCAGGTCTGAATGACCTCATAGGCCCCAGTCCTAAAATCTATATTCAGTTCAATTCAATTCAAAACACTTGTGGCTATTTTAACCTAGATGAAGTAAGGAGATCTAGAGTTAGGCCAAAGCAAGAACACAAAGCATTTGGTCTATAAAACACTCAGGTATGGAGTGAGAAAATGTTTTCACAATGCGGATGATAAAAGAGTGAATGAATCAGTATCAGAGATCCAACCCCACTCATAACAAGAGATGTCGTAATGCAACAAATGACATTCCTGCCTCTTCGGCGCAATCGAGTTTTCTGTGCAGCGTATAATGCTGTATGAAACTCTCAGCCGGACGTAATCGAGTCTTCACTACAGCGTATAATGCTGTATAAAACTCCCAGCCACATCCCATGAAACTCTCAGCCGGCCGTGGTGGCCTGTGTTGTTGCGTTGCCAGACGCATGATCATGGAAAACTTTAACCTTAAATAAAAAAAAAAAAAAAAAAACTACTGAGGCTAGAAGGCTGCAATTTGGTATGTTTGATGATTGGAGGGTGGATGATCAACATACCAATTTGCAGCCCTCTAGCCTCTGTAGTTTTTAAGATCTGAGGGCGGACAGAAAAAGTGCAGACAGAAAAACGTGCGGACAGAATCAAGTGCGGACGGACAGACAAAGCCGTCACAACAGTTTTCTTTTACAGAAAATGAAAAAGGGGGTAATATGTAAATATAAAATCAGGCTTTACCCCTGAGAATCCCAGAGACTCACAGCAGGAAAAAAAAGATCAGAGGAAATAGAAGGGAATTCAAAATTCAAATCAGATGTTTATGAAGTGCCAGCTATTGTCTCTTCCTGAAACTCCTTTGAGATATAATCTCTGGAATAAAAGTTCTCTCTCTCTCTCTCTCTCTCTCTCTCTCTCTCTCTCTCTCTCTCTCTCTCTCTCTGAGTAACGATAGTAAATGCAGTAATCCTCGGTCAAAATACATACTCTATTTATCGTTGTTAATGAAAAAAAGACTAAGTTTTTTGTAGTTAATGGAAATGCAAGAGATAAAGAGTCTTTAGTCATAAATAATGTCAAGATAGACCATTGTGATAAATATCTGTATCTGGGTGCATGGTTTACGGGTGATGTCAAGATGCAATCAGTGCTTAAGCAACATGAAATTGAGAATGCAAACACCATTAACAAATTTTCAGTATTTTGTAATAACAATAGAACTATGCCATATGCATATAAAGTAAAAGTTTTTAAAGCAGCTTTAGGAGCCTCACTCCTATATAGCGCAGAGAGTTGGCTCACAACAAACCTAACTCGCATGGAAAGGGTGTACTGTATAACCAGGCCGTTAGATGCTTATTAGGAGTCCGAACTAATACACCTATAGCAGTGTGCTTGGTGGAGAGTGGTCTTGAGTCTTTTACTCATGAAGTACAAATAAGAAGAAAACGTTTCCTAGAAAAGAAATTAGCGGACATTGATATAGAAGAACCTTTCCACTATATATATATATGATATTTGCAGAAGGGAAAGTACGCCAGGTTATAGATTTTTGAACTCTTGTATAACTAATGCCATTGTGGGATCAAGTCTTGACCCAATAAAGGATGAAATACGTAATAAACCTGAAACAGCAACAAAATATTATACATATCGAGAGGTTTTAAATAGATCGTTACAAATTCATAGTGTGTACAGTGCGAATGTTTACATACCGGACTATTTACGAATTGCCTTCACAAGAGTACGTACAATGTCCACAGGACGGTGGAGTAGAACGCCAAGGGAGTTACGAGTCTGTAATTGTGACTCACAGACTGTGCAGAGTGAAGCACATGTTTTAATTGAATGTCCAAGGTCAAGATCGAAACGGCAAAAATTTAGAAATCTAAATTATGCGAACATTGACGCACTGTTTCGAGAGAAAAATAACTTAATTGACCTGTGTCAGTATATATTTGAAGTATTATAGATTTACGATGAATAAATGACTGAGCTTAAACAGATAAATGAATGAATGAATAGATAAATAAACAAATCAAATAAGAGTTATTTTCTGTTTTGGTGTTGGTACTTGAGGGACTTCTTGTGGTGTTATATTGGTAGCTGGATATTGTGAATGAGAAAAATTTTTCCTTTTTATGGACAAAATATTTTATAATGTATGGAACAGATGAGTTATTGTTATAAACTAAAAAAAAAATACACTGTTTTGTGCAAACTAAATGTAAATATGGAATTATGTAATGTTTTGTCAATAAAGAATAATAATATACAAATCTAATCAAACCTCTTTCATCTGCTATGTATTCTGGTAGTAATACATATATAAATACCACGATTAAAGGTATATATGAGATTTTATTAAATCTTAACCTATATAGCTACCATATATATGTGTATGTATATATATATATATATATATATATATATATATATATATATATATATATATATATATATATATATATGTATGTATATACATACATATATCTATATATATGTATATATGCATATATATATATAATATATATACATATATCTATATATGTGTATATATGCATATATATATATATATATATATATATATATATATATAAAATATATATATCTATATATATATATATATATATATATATATATATATATATATATATATATATATATATATATATATATTACACTTCCAAAGGCTTCAAAACAACGCATTCTGGACGGCAAGTTTTATATGATAGCAGTTACTTCTGTATGAATCCGTCTCTTAGTTTCACCTGGCGTATAGATGAGTCTGACCACAAGGGCGTGTATTGGTTCCCTTGCTGTTTTAATATTTATAGATGAGGTCACGCGAGAAGTTAGAGGATAATCAGTTGATTATCAAATGCATTTTTCATTAATCAGTAGATTAAAAGGAAAAGTCTTCTATGAAACCTAATTAAGTTCATCTCGCTCTCGGGATTAATATGATTAAATCGTATTAATTACCTAAATTAATACATATTCCTTTATCTCGTAATTTTTTTGACGTAGGTTATCACGCTCTCCATATTGCTCAGATGCGCATAAAAATATATTCCCCGCAGGTATTACTTGAGGTTATTTGCAACCCCTTTCATTCCTTTTACTGTATCTCCGTTCATATTCTTTTTCTTCCATCTTACTTTACTCAGCTCTTTCCTGACAATTGTTTCAAAGTTCAACTGAGAGGTTTTCCTCCTGTTACACCTTTCAAACCTCTTACTCTCAATTTCTCTGTCAGCAATGAATGACATCATAGGTCCCATCGCTTGGCCTTTGGCCTAAATTTTGAATTTCATTCCATTCCATAAAAATCTATTGACGACAGATATCCAACAAAGGCGAGCCTGGAATTCATCACGAATAAGAAGAAGAAGAGAAAAAAAGAAAAAGAAGAAGAAGGAGAAGAATATTCTCATTCAAAACACGGCGTATAGGGCTTTGGTTTTGTCACGCCATCTGGCGAAAGAATCTCTTCTCGCGCGCACGTGAGAGAGAGAGAGAGAGAGAGAGAGAGAGAGAGAGAGAGAGAGAGAGAGAGCGAGCAAAACGAAAGGTTCATCATCATACTTTCCATGCATATTAAGCAGCTGGCGAACGAGAGCTCTGAAAGATTCCAGTCAATATCCACCTCTCTCTCTCTCTCTCTCTCTCTCTCTCTCTCTCTCTCTCTCTCTCTCTCTCTCTCTCTGTGGTGTTTGCGTATAGGATGATACGCGTTCTGATCCCAGCGGTAATAATACGAACGCTGCCTTCACTCGCTGTCTCCTTTTTCATTCATATATTCCTGGAAAGAGTTTCCTTGCTTTCTCTCCTTTTTTCCTTTTCGGATTTTTCTTTCCCTTTTCTAAAGGAAGGGGAGAAAACACCCCTTTCATGGGTTTTGATTAAGCCCTGGGGTGTGTATGTATATATATATATATATATATATATATATATATATATATATATATATATATATATATATATATTTTATTTATATTTATATATATACAGTATGTATATATATACTATATATATATATATATATATATATATATATATATATATATATATATATATATATATATATATATATAGAGAGAGAGAGAGAGAGAGAGAGAGAGAGAGAGAGAGAGAGAGAGAGAGAGAGAGGCTTTTTAGGTGTGCGTAAATTATTTATTTACTACTAGCTGACCAGCCCGGCACTGCCTGGGAAAAACTGTAAATGACAGTTTTCATGTAGGGGAAGGGAACATGGAAAGGGGAGGAGAGGGGGGGGTGGAAGGGGGGGAAGGTGGAGGTGGAAGAGTTAGGAGAGGGAGAAGGAAAAGGGGGAGGGGTTTCTGTTGACAGTCCGACTGACAGTTCTTTTTTTATGCAAACGTTCACCCTTTGAACAGTCATATGTGAACTGGCAGACATTACTGTGATGACTGTCCCTTTTATCCAGGTGTTATTGTACTGTCTCTCCTTTTTGTCCAGGTATTACTATACTGTTTGTCACTTTTATCAAGTTATTACTGTGGTAACTGTCCCTTTTATTCAGGTATTGATGTCCTGTCTCTTCCTTTTATCTAGGTATTACTGTGCTGAATGTCCTTTTTATCCAGGTATTACCCTGGTGACTGTCCCTTTTAGCCAGGTATTACTGTACTATCTGTCTCTTTTATCCAGGTATTACTTGGTGACTGTCCCTCTTATCCAGGTATTACTGTGCTGTCTGTCCCTTTTATCCAGGTATTACTGTACTATCTGTCCCTTTTATCCAGGTATTACTGTGGTGACTGTGCCTCTTATCCAGGTATTACTGTTCTGTCTGTCCCTTTTATCCAGATATTACTGTACTATCTGTCCCTTTTATCCAGGTATTACTGTACTATCTGTCCCTTTTATCCAGGTATTACTGTGGTGACTGTCCCTCTTATCCAGGTATTACTGTGCTGTCTGTCCCTTTTATCCAGGTATTACTGTACTATCTGTCCTTTTTATCTAGGTATTACTGTGGTGACTGTCCCTTTTATCCAGGTATTACTGTACTATCTGTCCCTTTTATCCAGGTATTACTGTACTATCTGTCCTTTTGTTTCTAGGTATTGCTGTGGTGACTGTCCCTTTTATCCAGGTATTACTGTACTATCTGTCTCTTTTATCCAGATATTACTGTACTATCTGTCCCTTTTATCCAGGTATTACTGTGCTGTCTGTCCCTTTTATCCAGGTATTACTGTACTATCTGTCCCTTTTATCCAGGCATTTCTGTGGTGACCGTCCCTCTTATCCAGGTATTACTGTGGTGACTGTCCCTTTTATCCAGGTATTACTGTACTATCTGACCTTTTTATCCAGGTATTGCTGTACTATCTGTCCCTTTTATCCAGGTATTACTGTGGTGACTGTCCCTTTTATCCAGGTATTACTGTACTATCTGTCCCTTTTATCTACGTATTACTGTACTATCTGTCCCTTTTATCCAGGTATTACTGTGGTGACTGTCCCTTTTATCCAGGTATTACTGTACTATCTGTCCCTTTTATCCAGGTATTACTGTGGTGACTGTCCCTTTTATCCAGGTATTACTGTGGTGACTGCCCCTTTTATCCAGGTATTACTGTGGTGACTGTCCCTTTTATCCAGGTATTACTGTAGTGACTATCCCTTTTATCTAGGTATCACTGTGGTGATTGTCCCTTTTATTCAGATATTACTGTAGTGACTGTACCTTTTATCCAGGTATTACTGTACTATCTGTCCCTTTTATCTACGTATTACTGTACTATCTGTCCCTTTTATCCAGGTATTACTGTGGTGACTGTCCCTTTTATCCAGGTATTACTGTACTATCTGTCCCTTTTATCCAGATATTACTGTAGTTACTGTACCTTTTATCCAGGTATTACTGTGGTGATTGTCCCTTTTATTCAGATATTACTGTAGTGACTGTATCTTTTATCCAGGTATTACTGTGGTGACCAAGGTCTATGTGGTGACTGTCCCTTTTATCCAGATATTACTGTAGTGACTGTCCCTTTTATCCAGGTATTACTGTGGTGACTGTCCCTTTTATCCAGGTAGTACTGTACTATCTGTCCCTTTTATCCAGGTATTACTGTACTATCTGTCCCTTTTATCCAGGTATTACTGTGGTGACTGTCCCTTTTATCCAGATATTACTGTAGTGACTATACCTTTTATCCAGTTATTACTGTGGTGACTGTCCTTCTTATCCAGGTATTACTGTAGTGACTGTCCCTTTTATCCAGGTATTAGTGGTGACTGTCCCTTTTATCCAGGTATTACTGTGGGAACTGTCCCTTTTATCCAGGTATTACTGTGCTGTCAGTCCTTTTTATCCAATATTACTGTAGTGACTGCCCCTTTTATCCAGGTATTACTGTGGTGACTGTCCCTCTTATCCAGGTATTACTGTAGTGACAGTCCCTTTTATCCAGGTATTACTGTGGTGACTGTCTGTCCTATCCAGGTATTACTGTAGTGACTGTCCCTTTTATCCAGGTAATACTGTGGTGACTGTCCCTCCTATCCAAGTATTACTGTAGTGACTGTCCCTTTTATCCAGATATTACTGTTCTTTGTGTCCCCTTTTATCCAGGTATTACTGTAATAACTGTCCCTTTTATCCCGGTATTACTGTGGTGACTGTCCCTTTTATCCAGGTATTACTGTGGTGACTGTCCCTTTTATCCAGGTATTACTGTACTATCTGTCCCTTTTATCCAGGTATTACTGTACTATCTGTCCCTTTTATCCAGGTATCACTGTGGTGACTGTCCCTTTTATACAGATGTTACTGTAGTGACTATACCTTTTATCCAGTTATTACTGTGGTGACTGTCCTTCTTATCCAGGTATTACTAGTGACTGTCCCTTTTATCCAGGTATTACTGTGGTGACTGTCCTTTTTATCCAGGTATTACTGTACTATCTGTCCCTTTTATCCAGGTATTACTGTACTATCTGTCCCTTTTATCCAGGTATTACTGTGCTGTAACTCCCTTTTATCCAATATTACTGTAGTGACTGCCCCTTTTATCCAGGTATTACTGTGGTGACTGTCCCTCTTATCCAGGTATTACTGTAGTGACAGTCCCTTTTATCCAGGTATTACTGTGGTGACTGTCCGTCCTATCCAGGTATTACTGTAGTGATTGTCCCTTTTATCCAGATATTACTGTGCTGTGTGTCCCTTTTATCCAGGTATTACTGTAGTGACTGTCCCTTGTATCCAGATATTATTGTGCTTTGTGTCCCTCTTATCCAGGTATTACTGTAGTGACTGCCCCTTTTATCCAGATATTATTGTGCTTTGTGCCCCTTTTATCCAGGTATTACTGTGTTGACTGTCCCTTTTATCCAGGTATTGCTGTGGTGACTGTCCCTTTTATCCAGATATTAATGTGTTTTGTGTCCCTCTTATCCAGGTATTACTGTAGTGAATGCCCCTTTTATCCAGATATTACTGTGCTTTGTGTCCCTCTTATCCAGGTATTACTGTGATGACTGCCCCTTTTTATCCAGATATTACTGTGCTTTGTGTCCCTCTTATCCAGGTATTACTGTGATGACTGCCCCTTTTTATCCAGATATTACTATGCTTTGTGTCCCATTTATATAGGTATTACTGTGTTGACTGCCCCTTTTAGCCAGATATTACTGTGCTTTGTGTCCCTTTTATCCAGGTATTACTGTGATGACTCTCCCTTTTATCCAGATATTACTGTGCTTTGTGTCCCTTTTATCCAGGTATTACTGTGATGACTCTCCCTTTTATCCAGATATTACTGTGCTTTGTGTCCCTTTTATCCAGGTATTACTGTGGTGACTGAAAAGCATTTTCAATAATATACTTCTATTGACTTTAAATTGAAGCTTCCCAAGCATATGGTGTTTATTAGAAAGTAAGAGAAGACAAAGGGAAATACAGAAAGAAGAGATCTCTCTTATTAAAAAAGCAAAAATAAATTGATAAATTTGTAAATAGATAAAAATATATTAAAATGCAAGGAGAATATTATTAGGGTGGTAATGCAGACGCCCATGAGAAAGTTAAAATCAAAGATTTTAACTTTGATTTTAAAGCAGGGCTTTATTCTGCTTTAATACTTTACAGCCCACGTGCCAGGCTTTAGGAAATATAAAACGAAGGCGAAGACACGATTGGGAAACCTCTAGGATCATCAAAGGATAGAAGAAAATAATGTTTGAAAGAATATTATTAAAAAATGAGTGTCTTGAGAACATTGGTTTTCGATATTGGTCAGGTAACCCGCAAATCACTTTCAGATTTTGTAATCAAGTCAATTTAGTTTTTCTTGAGGGGGCTGGCTTCTTGGCTTAACATTTCAGGTTTTGGCACATCTGTTTCTCCTGCCGTAGTCTCTCTCTCTCTCTCTCTCTCTCTCTCTCTCTCTCTTTCAAAATTTTCATGAATATTATCACTCCTTCCATATTGTAAACCAACAGCAGTACTACTGTATCTCTCTCTCTCTCTCTCCCTCAAAAACTTCCTGAATATCAGCACTCCTGCTGTACTCTCTCTCTCTCTCTCAAAAACTTCCTGAATATCAGCACTCCTGCTGTACTCTCTCTCTCTCTCTCAAAAACTTATTGAATATCTGCTATCCTGCTATACTCTCTCTCTCTCTCTCTCTCTCTCTCTCTCTCTCTCTCTCTCTCTCTCTCTCTCTCTCTCTCTCTCTCTCTCAAAAAAATCCTGAATATCAGAACTCCTGCTATTCTGTAAACCAGTAATGTTCTCTCTCTCTCTCTCTCTCTCTCTCTCTCTCTCTCCATTTCCTTCTCAGTTTCTTTTGATAAGCTTGTCCTCTCTCTGTCTAAGCTGCTGGCGGTAAGAATCTCTCTCTCTCTCTCTCTCTCTCTCTCTCTCTCTCTCTCTCTCTCTCTCTCTCTCTCTCTCTGAACTGAGAGGGATTACTCCCCTCTTCGGAGTAAGAGGCCAAAGTCGGCGCAATCCTCTTTCCCTCTTCGATTGAATTGGCTTGTAAGACAAATTGCGCATTTACCTGTCGTGTGCTGACGGTAATGATCGTCTTCCGTTTTGTGTTCAAGAATGAGAGAGAGATAGAGAGAGAGAGATACATAAGTAGATAGAGAGATATTCTGTTGCTGACGGCAATAATCGTCTCCCGTTTTGTGTTCAAGAGAGAGAGAGAGAGAGAGAGAGAGAGAGAGAGAGAGAGAGAGAGAGAGAGAGAGACGGAGAGGGTTTGATAGACAGAGAGTAAGAGAGGGATAGATAGATAGACAGATGGAGGGAGAGAGAGAGAAAAATAGATAGACAGATAGTGAGAGAGTCTGATAGAGAGAAAGAGAGAGAGAGATTGAGTATGAGTATTATTTTCGGATGTAAAAATGACATAAAACCACTAAAAAACGTGTAAAGTGTTTTCATATTCCAATTATTATTATTATTATTATTATTATTATTATTATTATTATTATTATTATTATTATTATTATTTGATATCTTCACTTTCTCGTGATCTTAAATGGAAAAATAAAGTCCGCATAGCCTACTGCTGCGGACATTATTATTATTATTATTATTATTATTATTATTATTATTATTATTATTATTATTATTATTATTATTATTATTATTATTATTCAGAAGATGAACCCTATTCATATGGAATAAACCCACCAAAGGCGCCACTGATTTGAAAATCAAACTTCCAAAAAATATGTTCATTTGAAAGAAGTAACGGAAGGTCATAGGAAATGCAGAAAGAAGAGATCAGGCATGAGAAAAGAAAGCATAAATTAACAAATTAATAAATAGATAAATTAGATAAAAATGTAAGTAAGTTATTAAAATGCAAGGAGAATATTTTAGGGCAGTAATTGCGTTGTATCTTCCCTGGAACGGTTCACGGTAGACTTTTGGAAATGTCTATTAAAGTATATTTCAGTGATCTGTATATTTCAGATACCATTACCCGTAGTCACTCTTCAAGGGCAAACCTAAATTTTTTATTTATTTCTTTATTTATGTTCTTATTTATTTAGATATTTATTAATTTTTTTTATTTTCAGTTTTCTGAAAAGAAAACTATTGTGCCGTCCTCACTTTTTTCTGTCCGCACTTTTTTTTTTCTGTCCGCACTTTTTCTTTCCGCACTTTTTTCTGTCCGCACTTTTTTCCGTCCGCACTTTTTTCCGTCCGCGCTTTTACTGTCCGCACTTTTTCTGTCCGCACTTTTTTCTGTCCGCACTTTTTTCTGTCCTCACTTTTTTCTATCCGCACTCTTTTCTGTCCGTACTCTTTTCTGTCCGTACTCTTTTCTGTCCGCACTTTTTCTGTCCTCACTTTTTTCTGTCCGCCCTCAAATCTTAAAAACGACTGAGGCTAGAGGGCTGCAAATTGGTACGTTGATCATCCACCCTCCAATTATGAAACATACCAAATTGTAGTCCTCTAGCCTCAGTAGTTTTTATTTTATGTAAGACTAAAATTAGCCATAATCGTGCTTCTGGCAGCTATATAGGACAGGCCACTAACTGCCCGTGGGTTAAGTTTCATGGGCCGCGGCTCCTACAGCATTATACCGAGACCACCGAAAGATAGATCTATTTTCGATGGCCTTGATTATACGATGTACAGGAAACTCGATTGCGCCGAAGAAACTTCGGCGCAGTTTTTACTTGTTTATTTTGTTATTGGCTAAACATAACAGAAGATTCCTCGTACCATATGTTATAAAGGTATACTGTAGTACCCCCAATTTTTTTTATATGCATATTATATTAAATAGCATGTATACTGCATACAAACGTTCAAGTATAACCTAGTATCCCAAATTTTTTATATGCATAATTTATCAAATAACATGTATACTGTATGCAAGCATACAGATATATTCTAGTATCCCAAATTTTTTATATGCAAATTTTACTAAAAAGATGTTTACAATATGCAAGCACAACGGTATACTATGGTATCACAATTTTTATGTACATATTAAATAATATATATATATATATATATATATATATATATATATATATATATATATATATTAAATAATATATATATATAAATATATATGTGCGTGTGTGTGTATACATATATATTATATATGTATATCTATATATACAAATATTATATATATATATATATATATATATATATATACATACATATATATATATATATATATATATATATATATATATATATATATATATATATAGATATATTGCATATAAGCATTAAATTGTACCATAAAATCCCAAGTTAAATAAAACCTCTTCAAAAGGTTATCCAAGAGAAAAAGCCTTTACATTATAAATTTCCTGAGCTTTTTAGTCGACAATAGCATTCTGGCGTAAGAGATTGCGTTACTCCAACTTTTTAATCTGAAGTTTGACGGAAAACTTCCTCTAGGGAGCCATACAACGCGAGGTGTAATTACACGAACTTCTTATCCGAAGTTCTCGGCAGGGACTAAAACTTCAAATATTCTTTTTTTTTTTCCTTTTATAAACAAATAT
Source organism: Macrobrachium rosenbergii (assembly GCF_040412425.1). NCBI lineage: Eukaryota > Metazoa > Arthropoda > Malacostraca > Decapoda > Palaemonidae > Macrobrachium > Macrobrachium rosenbergii. The sequence continues at coordinate 23,064,874 of NC_089744.1, read as the reverse complement.
GATAATACCAGTCTAGTTTCTATAGAGTTTAGACATTTCAAATCAGTCTAGTTTCTATAGAGTTTAGATATTTCAAATATTCTTATTTTTTCTTTAAAAGCAAATATATCAGTCTAGTTTCTGTTTAGATGTTTCAAATATTCTTATTTTTTCCTTTATAAAATAATATGATAATATCAGTCTAGCTTCTATAGGGTTTAGATATTTCAAATCAGTCTAGTTTCTATAGAGTTTAGATATTTCAAATATTCTTTTTATTTCTTTTATAAGTAAATGTGATCATTTCAATCTAGTTCCTCCTTTATTTTTGTATTACAAATAAATATAATACAATCAGTGTAGTTTTAAATAAAGATAAAACTTTACATTTTCGTATTTTGCACGAGCATATTATTCTTTTTAATTATAATTATAAGTAAAATTATGATTTGAAAGTATTCACAAATCAAGAGAGAAAATGGTATATTTCACAATTCACTCTTTGCCTGTGGAACTTCATTATTCAGTGATTACTAAAACTTTTAAAGAGAGAGAGAGAGAGAGAGAGTTGCAAAGATTTCAACTTTGACTCCCTGCTTCTTTAGAGCGGAAGGCAAAAGGAATATTAAATTTTGAAATTGGTTTTTATATGAAAGAAAAATCGAGATTATATAAAAAAAAGTGTGTTACTTTCATAGCTGGTTTTCGAAAACTCCACGAAAAAAAAAGTCAGCAAATAAGTGAAGAAAGGAAATACTTAATGAAAAAATAAAATTTTGTAATTTATGGTACTCGAGATTCATATTCAATTTTATCCCGTGGGGGAGTATTGCCGTCAGTGCACGTCATGCGGTGCACTGTAGGCATTACTTAAGGTTCTTTGCAGCGTCCCTTCGGTCCCTAGCTGCAACCCCCTTCGTTCCTTTTACTGTACCTCCGTTCGTATTCTCTTTCTTACATCTTACTTTCCTTCACCCTCTCATAACAGTTGATTCATAGTGCAACTGCTTTGAGGTTTTCCTCCTGTTACACCTTTCAAACCTTTTACTCTCAATTTTCCTTTCAGCGCTGAATGACCTCGTAGGACCCAACGGTTGGCCTTTGGCTTTATGTTTGTATTCTATTCTATTCTGTCCATATTCATTTTATGTAATGAGTATTTTGGCTTTAGGAAAAAAATGAATTATTAATAAAATGTAAAAACATAAACTATCCGTGTCTTCTACATCATCTCGTTTCACAATGGAGTTTTCTGTGCAGCCACGGCCCATGAAACTTGAAGCCGCGGCCCATGAAACTTTCAACCACGGCCCGGTGGTGGCCTGTGTTGTTGGCACGATTATGGCTAACTTTAACCTTAAATAAAGTAAAAACTACTGAGGCTAGAGGGCTGCAATTTTGTATATTTGATGATTGGAGGGTGGATGATCAACTTTCCAATTTGCAGCCCTCTATCCTCAGTAGTTTTTTAAGATCTGAGGGCGGACAGAAAAAAGTACGGACGGACAGACAAAACCGTCACAATAGTTTTCTTTTGCAGAAATAGAAAACTAAAACAGTAGGAATGTCAGTGAATCCGACTTTCCCTCTGCCCTTTCTGAGAAAACTGCCGGCAGTCATTCCTCCGCCAGGTGACAGGGGCGAACGACAGTTAGCACCTGTCGAATCTCATTAAGCGAACAGGCGACAAGGTGTATATTATAAAATACTCTTTCTCCTTTAATATACCTCACTTGTTTGTCGGAACCGTTGTCATGACAACGGAGAGAGGCGCTGAGAGGGAACTAGCTTTTTTTTTTAATCTTTTATTTAATCTATTCTTTTTTTTTAGATCTTTTAAAATTCTTTTTTATCTATTTTTTGAGATGGCGCCTTTCCCTGGCGTTAGGTTGAGAGGCAGAATTCGATGCGGAATGTTTTTATAAATTGTGAGTGGTATTTTATTTGTTCTTGAATTTTGTTTCTTGTAATGAAGGAATGTCGCTAAGTTGGAGGAATGGAATGGAATGCAAAGGTTAATACTGATTATAAATCTTCATTGGGATATTATAACATAATATATATATATATATATATATATATATATATATATATATATATATATATATATATATATATATACAGTATAATATACTGTATATATATATATATATATATATATATATATATATATATATATATATATATATATATATATATATATATATATATATATATATATATATATATATATATATATATATATCATATATATATATGTATTTATATATGTGTAACTATATACATATGCCTCTCATACTTATACATATGCATTCAGGACCCCCAATAATTACCGCGCAATTTATCAGGTAATCTCCCTAAAGTAGGAAGGTTTGGCTTCCACAAAATACGAGACGACTTATGATAATAATAAGAACTCCCTCCCCCCCAGTAGCAGAAGGTAACCTTATCCCTCCCCCCCCCAACCCCGGGGGGCCACCCCTAATAGCGCAGGCTACTACCGGCGTTCAGTTCTCGCTAATCGCAAAAGTTTTCTCATTAACCTTGAAAACTCTCGCGAAATAATTAAGCCCCGGGATTTATGAGACGCCATGTAATCCGGCTTAACGATAGCGGCGTTATTTTGCGTAATTATTTCTCCTTGTTATTCTGTTGTTCGTTTTATACGTTAAGCATCCATCCTTCCGTGGCTATTTAGGGTATTAGCGGAAGATTCATCTCCTCGGAGTTCGGGATTTAAACTTGTTTTAGCATTTTCTAAAGGATTTGTAGAAAAAAATGTAAGATAAATTATTATTATTATTATTATTATTATTATTATTATTATTATTGGGAAGAATGGCCGCTGTTTATGTGGTATGCAAAAAGGTTCCTTTTTTTATTGATAGCTGAAGAATTTATAGAAAAATGCAAAGTAAAGTATTATTATTATTATTATTATTATTATTATTATTATTATTATTATTATTATTATTATTATTATTATTATTCTGAGGATGAACCCTAGTCACGTGTAACAAGCCCATAGGAAATACAGAAGGAAGAGATCAGTTAATAGAAAAGAAAAAAGTTAAATTAACTAACTGATAAATAAATAGATAAAATTGTAGGTAAATAATTAAAATACGAGAAGTGCTTTAGGGTAGTAATGCATTGCAACTTCGCTTGAACTTTTGAGGTTCCAATTGGTCGATGAGGTTCCAATTGCTCGATGAGGTTCCAATTGCTCGATGAGGTTCCAATTGCTCAATGAGGTTCCAATTGCTCGATGAGGTTCCCGTTGCTCAATGAGGTTCCAATTGCTCTATGAGGTTCCCGTTGCTCGATGAGGTTCCAATTGCTCGATGAGGTTCCAATTGCTCTATGAGGTTCCAATTGCTCGACATCAACCGGTAATATCGTTTTCATTTCTGATCCGCTGACAACAGAAGCCATTCACCTTCTATTTTTCCCGTAGTGGGGCAGTGCCGTCAGTGCACCTCATGCGGTGCACTGTAGACATTGCCTAAGGTTCTTTGCGGCGTGCCTTCGGCCCCTAGCTGCAACCCCTTTTCGTTCCTTTTACTGCACCCCCTTTCATATTCTCTTTCTTCCATCGTGCTTTCTACCTTCTCCTAACAATTGATTCATAGTGCAACTGCTTTGAGGTTTTCCTCCCGTTACACCTTTTAAACATTTTACTGTCAATTTCCGTTTCAGCGCTGAATGACCTCATAGGTCCCACTGCTTGGCCTTTGGCCTAAATTCTATATTCAATTCATTTCAGTTCAGTTCAATTCACCTGCTGTTTTAAATTTACAGAGGCAACATGTAGCACCAACCCATGGCTCGTGAAGGATTTCTAAATTTAAACCCAGTTTCAGAGCTCGATAAAGACGCGCTTTCTGCAAAACAGCGGCACGTTCATTAAATATTTGAAGTACATGAGGTTGGTAGTGACTGCAGTTGAACGCGTATGCGTTTTGCGAAGAGGTGAAGAAGTTCACTTCACGAAAGATAGAAAGTCTTCGTGCAAAGGCAAGTTGCGTCATTTTTGGCATTGCGGAATAAACCTTTTATGGAAATTCCTGAGATGTATGCTGGTATTGCACCAGCCCCGGTTTTTTTGCCATGACCCTAGGTTAGGTTAGACTAGACTAGACTAGACCAGATTATTGTTTCCGAAGAGAATTCGGGTGTGGGAAAAATGAAGAGATTACTTTGAAGAAAATTCTATGGTTAATTTTTAAGATATGGCGTCCCGCTTTTTTTTTTTTTTTTTTTTTCAGGGAAAGGCCCCAGATGGTACTCTGCTACATCTCGGGAAAATGCTTCCAGGTTGGGGGTTATTCTTTGAAGACTATCGTTAGTCGCACAGAGTAGTTATTATTCACTAGATACAGTTTCGATTATCTTGGGTCTCATACAAACCTGAAATAGTATCTTGAATTTAGTTACTAAGGGAAATGGCATATTTTGGTATAAATTCTTGTCTGTATTCCATCGTCTTACTATTCAATAAAATATCTAAAATCTCACGACACTGTGTTTCTGTCAGATAGATTTTTAGTTTTCTGTAAAAGAAAATTATTGTGCCGATTTAGTCTGTCCGTCTGCTCTTTATTCTGTCTGCAGTTTTTTATGTCCACACTTTTTCTGTCCAACCTCAGATTTTAAAAACTACAGTGACTAGAGGGCTGCAAATTGGGATGTTAATCATCCATCCTCCAGTCATCAAACATATCAAATTGCAGCCCTCTAGCCTCAGTAGTTTTGATTTTATTTAAGGTTAAAGTTAGCCATAATCGTGCTTCTGGCAGCTGTATAGCACAGGCCACCAACGGCCCGTGGTTAAAGTTTCATGGACCGCGGTTCATACAGCATTATACCGAGACCACCGAAAGATAAATCTATTTTCGGTGGCCTTGATTGTACTGTAGAGCCTGTACAGAAAACTCGACTGCCCCGAAGAAACTTCGGCGTATTTTTTGCTTGTTATTTTTAAGATTTAAATACATAATTGTACGGCTCTGAAAGATGGCATTATTCACATGAGCGAATGAAATGTATTAATGATCCGTGATATAATTTCATAAGGGTTTGTAATATGAGATTATAAAATAGGAAATAATAATTAGGAATTAGTTCATTATTCAGTTGCAGTTTAGTGGCGAATATATATTTAATACGGGTGTTAAATTTCAGTGACCTTGCATGGATTTCGTATTGAAATATGAGATTTATAACTACAAAATTAATTATTGAATTTTTCTTTACAAAAAAAATACACAGAGAGAGAGAGAGAGAGAGAGAGAGAGAGAGAGAGAGAGAGAGAGAGAGAGAGAGAGAGAGAGAGTCCGTCACCTATCTTGAAAGAGAGGAAGAGAAAGAGAGAGAGAGAGTCCATCACCTATCTTGAAAGAGAGGAAGTGAGAGAGAGAGAGAGAGAGAGAGAGAGTGAGAGTCAGTCACCTATCGTGAAAGAGAGAGAGAGAGAAAGAGAAGAGAGAAAATCAGTCACCTATCTTGAGAGAGAGAGAGAGTCCATCACCTGTCTTGAAAGAGAGGAAGAGAAAGAGAGAGAGAGTCCATCACCTATCTTGAAAGAGAGAGAGAGAGAGTCCATCACCTATCTTGAAAGAGAGAGAGAGAGAGAGAGAGAGTCAATCACCTATCTTGAAAGAGAGAGACAGACAGACAGGCAGAGATCACCTATCTTGAAAGAGAGAGAGAGAGAGAGAGAGAGAGAGAGAGAGAGAGAGAGAGAGAGAGAGAGAGAGAGAGTCAATCACCTATATTGGGAGAGAGAGAGAGAGAGAGAGAGAGAGAGAGAGAGAGAGAGAGAGAGAGAGAGAGTCAATCACCTACCTTGAAACCTTGCCAGGGTATCATGTCCACTGTTCCTGCGATATATACCTTATCTTTGCAAGAAATACGTCTGCGATGAATTACTCCATTCATCAGTTCTAATTCTTAATAATATTTTACATTCTTGTGTCATTAATTTATTCATCTATTCTAAATGATGAGTTTTCAACTTAGATGCTTTCGTCTGTAGCTATGGAAAATATACTGGGAAGGCTATGACATGAATAAGCAAGGGAAGGTTATGACATCAATGAACAAGGGAAGGTTATGACATGAGTTATGACATGAATAAGCAAGGGAAGGTTATGACATGAATAAACAAGGGAAAGCTATGACATGAATAAGCAAGGGAAGGCTATGACATGAATAAGCAAGGGAAGGATATGACATGAATAAACAAGGGAAGGTTATGACACGAATAAGCAAGGGAAGGCTATGACATGAATAAGCAAGGGAGGGTTATGACATGAAGAAGCAAGGGAAGACTATGACATGAATAAGCAAGGGAGGGTTACGACATGAATAAGCAAGGAAAGGCTATGACATGAATAAGCAAGGGAGGGTTATGACATGAATAAGCAAGGAAAGGCTATGACATGAATAAGCAAGGGAGGGTTATGACATGAATAAGCAAGGGAAGGATGTGACATGAATAAACACGATAAGGCTATGACATTAATAAGCAAAGGCGGGCTATGACATAAATAAACAAGGGAAGGTTATGACATGAATAAACAAGGGAAGGCTATGACATGAGTAAATGAAGATACATAGCTTCATATGCCTTCGGAAATATGAAATATTAAAGCGATGTGATGTTATAAACTTCACCTATAGCTTTCTGAGCTAACTTTCTATTCTTCATTGACTTTTTAAATATTCTTTTAAACCAATTGGATCATCAAAAGTTCAATCGAAGCTGCAACGCATTAATCCCATAAAACAAGTCTCCTTGTATATTATAATTTACTTATATATTTATCTGTTTATTTTTAATGTGTTAATTGATCTGTTTTTCTTTTTTGTTAACTAATCTCTTTTTTTTTCTTTATTTCCTGTCACCTTCATTTACTTCTTTCAAGTGAACACCTTAATATTCTTTGGAAGCTTCTTGAATTTCAAGTCAGTGGCCCTTTTGGTGGGCTTGTTCCATATGAATGTGGTTCATCTTCTGATAATAATAATAATAATAATAATAATAATAATAATAATAATAATAATAATAATAATAATAATAATAATAATAATAATAGCATGAGTTACGAAAGTGGTGAAAGAATCTGCAGTGGTGTATATATATTTTTTATATATATAGGCTATATTTACACCTAGACCATTGTGTATTTCTTCACCAATAATAATAATAGTAAGAAGAAGAAGAAGAAGAAGAAAAGAATTTTTCCCATTTCGATAATCTCATTTCTGTTGCCGCTAACACTGCTAGTATTTTTTTTCTCTCTTTTTTGTGAATATAAAAAAATTATAAGCTTCAATCATGATCTCAGGTAACCAGAGGCGTCAATTATAAGTGACAGGTGCAAAGATATTTTCCACCATTTCTTTAACCTTTTAGCCACCTCCAGTGTTTTTTATATGTTAAAGGTTATGTTGCATTAGCCACGAGATACGAGATGTTAGTTTCCTGAATTTCTGTATAAATTATATAAAGTTTACCTCAGGGTACCTTTGCATGCAGGAAGACATGAATGTAAACATCGACCTGATCTCAGGTCAGGTTACCTCTGGTAATATGTATTGCTGTTCTTCTTCTTATTTCTGTTTGGATAAACTGTCTCCTTCTTGCAGTTTATCAGTGTCTAAACCTAACACCAACATGTAGATTTATTTTTTATTTATAATTTTGATTATTATCTTATCTAGTGAAATCAAAATAATTTTAAAGCTGTTTCCAAGGACTGTAGACCCTATTGTACTGATGACCACACCCTTTGACCTCCTAAGCTTAGCCAATATCCTAAATGTTTACAAGGTTAAGGAGGGTTCAAGATGGGCAAAGATAGATGCATATGAGCAGAGCTGGTAGGTGCACACAGACAAAATTATGAGCAAGCCTGGTAGGTGTATCTAGACTGAATTATGAGCTGAGCTGGTAGGTGTATCTAGACTAAATTATGAACAGGCCTGGTAGGTGTATCTAGACTAAATCAACAGCATTGCTTGTAGGGGTGTAAAAACAAAATTATGAGGAGAGCTGGTAGGTGTATCTAGACTAAATCACAAGCAAAGCCTGTAAGTGTATAGATACAAAATTATGAGCAGAGCTTGTAGGTGTATCTAGACTAAATTATGAGAAGAGCTGGTAGGTCCACACAAACAAAATTATGAGCAGAACTGGTAGGTGTATATAGACTAAATGACAAGCAAAGCTTGTTGGTGTTTAAAGACAAGAGTATAAGCTGAGCTGGTGCGTGTCTATAGACAAAATTATAAGTAGGATAGAGTTAGGGAAACACATAGGGTTATATATATATATATATATATATATATATATATATATATATATATATATATATATATATATATATATATATACATACAGTATATATATGTATGTATATATATATATATATATATATATATATAATATATATATATATATATATATATATATATATATATATATATATGTATATATATATATACTGTATATATATTCGTCCCCAGACATACGACGCAAAGGACACAAACGCAAAGCTTAAAGAAGTATATGTATTTATACATACTTTTTGTTGTTTCTCCCAAGAACGCGAAACTCGATGTCGGGGAGGAGAAAGCTAATATTATTTCTCATCTGTCGGACGAAAGAAATTTGCTCTTTCGTTCCGTCCCTGAAATATCCTTTGTTGTCGTCGGGGAAGAAATTTGATTTGAGGTTCTGTGACAAAGAAGCGTCTCACCTCGGAACTTTTCGCGTCAGATTTCACGGCAATGCAAACCTCTCGCGTCGCCGTTCAAGCAATGGAAGGATGCCGTAAACAAGCTTGGTTCTCTTTGTCTTCTGTGTCATACTTTTGTTAGTTTCCTGTTAAAGAAAACTATTGAGATGGCTTTGTCTGTCCATCATTAGTTTTCTGTCTGCAGTTTTTCTGTCCGCACTTTTTTCTGTCCGCATTTTTTATGTCTGTACTTTTTATGTCTGTAGTTTATCTGTCTGCACTTTTTCTGTCTGCAGTTTTTCTGTCCGCACTTTTTTCTGTCCGCAGTTTTTCTGTCTGCACTTTTTCTGTCCGCACTTTTTCTGTCCGCTCTTTTTCCTGTCCGCACCTATTTCTGTCTGCACTTTTTTCTGTCCGCACTTTGTCTGTCGGCAGTTTTTTCTGTCCACACTTTGTCTGTCGGCAGTTTTTCTGTCCACACTTTTTCTGTCCGCACTTTTTTCTGTCCGCACTTTGTCTGTCGGCAGTTTTTCTGTCTGCACTTTTTTCTGCCCGCACTTTATCTGTCCGCACTTTTTCTGTCCGCTCTTTTTCCTGTCTGCACTTATTTCTGTCTGCTCTTTATCTGTCTACACTTTATCTGTCTGCACTTTCTTCTACCTGCACTTGATCTGTCCGCACTTTCTTCTGTCTGCACTTTTCCTGTCCGCACCTTTTAACGTTACTAACAACAACAGCAGTATTGACTCGATGGAGTAAGTATTTTGAAGATCTGTTGAATGTTAAAGAAGGGAGAAACGGGGGAGCGGAATGACACAAAGAAGGAAATGGTTAGGAAGTTCTGAAATGCTTTCAGCTGTAGTCCAGAAAGTAAGGAGGTCAACTGAGGAGCTACAGAATGGAAATGCACCTGGAGTTGAAGAGGGTACCCGTGAGTTGGTATGCAGGAAAGATGGTAAACTTTGATTGAGTGGCTGACCAGGTTGTGTAAGGTATTGATGGGAAAGATAAGCAACTTCACAAGTTTCTTATAATCAAGTCTTTACTGGTTTATTATTATTATTATTATTATTATTATTATTATTATTATTATTATTATTATTATTATATATTATTCAGGAGATGAACCCTGTTCACGCGGAACAGACCTGCAAGGGCCATTAACTTGAAATTCAAGCTTCCAAAGTATGTGGTGTTCATTTGATAGAAATTATAGAAGATAATTGGGAATACAGAATGAAGAGATTAGTTTTTCGAATAATTATCAAATTAATAGATAAATAAATAGATGAAATGTATATAAATTATTGAAAGTACAAGGAGAATCGTTATAAGGCAATAATGAAAACATTCCTCCTGTTGGAAATGTTTTCTCTCAGTGGAGACAATTTCATCTAACTTGTATTTCAAATAGGCGTAAGGGTTCCTCTTATCATGCTTTGGTGCCGTAAAGCCACTAGATTCGTCATATACCATTCTATGAATTCTTCAGTTGGGTAGGCGAGAGAATTAAACAGACCAAAAAATTTCTGCATTTTATAAATAAAACGCGCCCCCGAGACGAAAGGGTTAATATTTACCTTTCTGCCATTACTTCCCAAGACTTGAAAAACACACACAAAAAAAACGTTATTTCCAGGTAAGAATCTGCGTGTGCAATTTAGTTAATGCCTCCAAGTTTCTCAGAGAAAATGTTGGCGACCGGAGGTGCAAAGGTGCGTCTTCATCCCGAAAAATTTTCCCCAATCTTTTACAGTCGATTTTCAGGTTCGAAGAAAAGCGTTAGACGAAGTTTCCCAGTTTCCCTAATTTTCAGGGCAATTAGTTTTTGAGTATTTGCGAAAAATTGTTGCGCCTAAAGAATGCTCGAAATTTGCTTATAGGATGGCAGTGAAGGATGAAATTAGGGAGTTACTGAAGGCAAAGAGGAAATAGATTGTTTTGCAATCATAACAGAGGAGTTAATCCTTTAAGTCTCTGTATAAATTATTCATTAGGTGACCAGGGACAAAATAAATGAATGAGGATGAGGTAAGATGGGGTAAACTTGAGCAACAACCTCAGGAACATTAAAAAACATGTTTTTCTTTAGTTAAGTAAATGCAGAGTGGAAGGCTATAGAGCAAATGGATCCTCATATGAAAGATTCGCTGTCTGTGTTGATGGAAGGTCTGGTGAATCTGGAGGGGAAACAGAGACAGCACTCTCGAGATTGTGTGGAAATTAATTACTGTAAACTTGAAGAATGTGAAGGCACAAGGAGTTATTTGGGATTATAAGTGAATTCCTCTGGTTATGATATGCAAGAATCATCGAGTGGCAGACCAGAGTTAGTTGTGAGAGCATTTATTGCTCTGTCTTGGGAGACAGACATAGATGGAAGATTTTTATAAAATGAGACACCCTTAATGTGAATATTTTTTTAGATAGTGGTGTAAAGCAGTGGTTCTCAACCTTTGGGGAGCGTCAGCAATTTCCAAGGGGGGCACGAGCCCTAGGGAAAAATAAAAAAATTCTCTAATTCGTTATTCTCTTATCAAGAGTCGCTAAGAAGCAGTGTCAAGTATCTCACTAATTCAGTCCCAAAAGAATAAAAACACATCTTCTCTTTCTTTCGTTTTTGTAATTTTCCTTTAAAGCTTGGAGGGAATTTTATTCATAGATGCAAGGGGGGAGGGGGCGTGGAAGGAAGGACCAACTCTTGGAGGGGGCGTGGTAATAAAAAGGTTGAGAACCACTGGTTTAAAGGGTGTTCGAATGCTGCTGATAATACTGCTGTCCAGGAATATGATGAGGAAAGTAAAGAAATTCTTTGTACCGCAATATTATTTTCATTCTGTAGTTAAAGTAGTATGACTTTGGCAGTTACTGTTGTATGGTTTTACTGTGGAGTCGTTAGATATTAAAGGAAATGGCTGAATTTTTCTCTCTCTCTCTCTCTCTCTCTCTCTCTCTCTCTCTCTCTCTCTCTCTGTATATATATATATATATATATATATATATATATATATATATATATATATATATATATATATATATATATATATATTATACATACTTATATTTATATATGCATATACGCACATATATATACATATATACTCCTGTGTTATAGATCACCAGATGTCAAATAAACCATAATTTAGAAATCTTCAGAAAAACATATTTGTGTGTGTATGTGTGTATGTGAACAAGGTTTTGAATCATTCCACTCACCTCTGTAGGTACAAAAATCCTCTACCCAAATCTCTGTATTGTATTACATATATATTGTCTGAAAGAAAGGAACCAAATATCTTGTTTACAGAATTCAAACCCTAATTGATAATGAAGATTCAAACCATAATTGATAATGAAGTTTCCCCTTAGGAAGGTAGTGCCGTCAGTGCACCTCATGCGGTGCACTGTAGGCATTACTTTAGGTTCTTTCCAGCTTGCCTTCGGTTCCTAGCTGCAACCCATTTCGTCCCTTTCACTGTACCTCCTCTCATATTCTCTTTCTCCCATCTTACTCTTCACCATCTCCTAACAATTAATTCATAGTGCAACTGCGAGGTTTTCCTCCTGTTACACCTTTCAAACCTTTTAACTGCCAATTTCCCTTTCAGCGCTGAATGACTTCATAAGTCCCAGTGCTTGGCCTTTGGCCTAAAGTCTATACTCAGTTCAATTCGATAATGAAGTTCATATTATTTCGCTGCAAATACGCATCAGTGTATTGGCTATCGTGTCATTTTTTGCTGTCAAAATCAGCTGACTCGATACTCATGCGATTTGTATCAGAATCATTTTTCAGGGAATATAAAAAAAAGATGTCAGTGACAAGCCACTATAGAGGAAAGAACACCTAGGCATTTCAATCAGTTCTACGTAGTGTATTTATTTATTTATTTATTTATTTATTTATTTATTTATTTATTTTTTTTTTTAGCATTACAAGGTTATTTCTCATTTTATGTTTCGATGTAAAGAGTTTATTTATCATTTGTGTTTCGAAGTATAAATCTTATTTATCATTTTATGTTTCGACATTAAGAGTTACTTTTCATTTCATGTTTCGACGTCAAAGGTTTATTTATCATTTTATGCTTCGACGCAAAAAGTTCATTTATCATTTATGTTTCGAAGTAGAGTTTGTTTATCATTTCATGTTTCGAAGTAGAAAGTTTATTTATAATTTTATATTTCGACATAGAGAGTTTATTTATCATTTTATGTTTCGACGTAAAGAGTTTATTTATTATTTTCTGGTTCGACGTCAAGAGTTTATTTGTCATTTGGTGTTTCGACGTCAAAAGTTTATTTATCATTTCATGTTTCGAGGTAAAAGGTTTATTTATCATTTTATGTTTCGACGTCAAGAGTTTATTTATCATTTCATGTTTCGAAGTAGAAAGTTTATTTATCATTTTAGGTTTCGACGTAGAGTTTATTTATCATTTCATGTTTCGACATAAAGGGTTTATTTATCATTTTATGTTTCGACGTAAAGAGTTTATTTTTCATTTTCTGTCTCGACGCAAACTGTATCTTTCGAAAAATCCCAAAAGAAGGATTCCGACAGGTTAAAAAAAAAAAAAAAAGGAGTTTATTCAAATGCCACATTCCAAATAGAGGTCTCTTTTACCGTCGTACCGGATTCTTGGGAGGGAAACATTTTTGAATAGAATATCTTACAGGCGGGTTTTTTCCTTTTTTCTTTTTTGATGTGCTTCTGAATAGCATTTGCGGACACGTAAAGCCCCTTTTGGGTCCCGATTGTGGGGGGAAGAAGCCCCCCAGATGTGCGTCTTTTCATCTGGGCTTTGCTTCCGTGGAATAGGAGGAGTTTTTAATGATGAAATATCGCCGGGAAAATTCCTTATATTTATTGAGTTGGACTGAATATAGAATTTAGGCCAGAGGCCGAGCGCTGGGACCTATGAGGCCATTCAGCGCTGAATTGGAAATTGACAGGAAAAGGTTTGAAAGGTGTAACAGGAGGAAAACCCCAAAGCAGTTGCACTACGTATCAATTGGTAGAAAGAGAATATGAAAGGAAGTACAGTAAAAGGAACTAAAGGGGTTATAGCTAGGGGCCAAAGGCGTGCTGCAAAAAACCTTAAGTAATGCCTACAGTGCACTGCATGAGGTGCACTGACTGCACTACCCCCCTATGGGGCCTTGTATTTATTGCAGGAACCATCGTCATCGCAGCAATTTCAGAACAGTTTTACCTTCGGCGAATAAGATGCCTTTGTATTCCGTTTATAAATGAGACATTACTATGTACCTTGTTTATAATGTTTGCAAAGTCTTAAACTAATTCATTTGGTCTTCTTTACATGGCTAGTCCATAATTTTGTTCACATTTCCAATGCTGGGAATAACATCTAAAATATCCCTATACTAAAAAATTCCCTCGAGAATCTACCTATTTTCTTACTAATCCCCTCGAGTTTTCAGACCGCTAGATTGGCGGGCTACCGGGTTTATGCAGTGGCGCCATCCCCAAAAGCCACCAGTGAGCTGAGGAATTTAAACCCCGGTTCTCTCGCCTGGTATGCGAGAACCTTACCACTGTGACACCATGACAACTTTAGCTAACATAATTTATGTGGTCATGCACAACTGAATTCCTTTGGTAATCCTATGTTGGTACTGGCGTTCCTGCCTTCCCATTACTTCTATCTTAACTTTAACCAGTTCCAAATGAATAGATAATGTCACCTATTGCAATGTTAATTATCATTGTGAAATTAACATCAGCATATTTTTAATATTTTAAACTTAGGTCGAAACCTGCCAATTGATATCATTAACTCTTAATTATTATTATTATTATTATTATTATTATTATTATTATTATTATTATTATTATTATTATTATTATTATTATTATTATTATTATTATTATTCAGAAGATGAACCATATTCATATGGAACAAGCCCACCACAGGGACCACTGACTTGAAATGCCAGCTTCCAAAAAATATTATGGTGTTCATTCGACGGCAGCAAAAGGTAGAGGGAAATACAGAAAGAGAAGATCAGTTATAAAAAAAAATAAAAAAAACATAAAATAACAAATCAATAAATAAATCTTAAAAAATGTAAGTAAATTATTCAAATAACAAGGAGAATTGTACTAGTTAGCAATGCATTGCATCTTCGCTTGAACTTCTGCAGTTCCAGTTACACGACCTCCTCGGTAGGGAGGCTGTTTTCCACAGTCCTTAAGGAGATTTCGTGAGATCCTTCGTCCTCTCAGGACCTCTGTAATACCCACTTTGCCCCGTCAGGTGCTTGCATTGACCCGTGACCTCAAAACCAGTGGTTTCAGGGCGGAGGTTTACCTGGTTTAGATTCAGCTGACGCTGCTTTTTCTCTCTGCTGGTAATGTATTTTGGTGTATATATTTTAAGCGCGCAGGCGCGGTTGCGCGCGCAAGCATAAACACACACACACACACACACACATATATATATATACATATATATATATATATATTATATATATATATACAGTATATTGTTTATATATATTTATTTATATACATATATATTATATATATAGGTATACGTTTATATATATATATATACATTTATATATATATAAAATGTGTGAGTGAGACTTTCCCACTAGACTCGAAAAAATTTATAGCTGAACACAGGAATTTGTTATTAAAGGAAAATAATAACAATTTCAAGTGCAGTAACCCGTTTTCATAGGACATTAATTCAAATAAAACCTTGAACAGATAATACTGAATATTCTCTTGCCCTTAGTAGTTAGAAAAGCATTTTTGTTGAATATCTTAATAATATTGCCTTGATTCTCTATAAGTACATCTCTCTGCATAGATAGGCTATATCAGACTTTCTATGGAACATTTTATTTCTATAGTCACGCACTTCTATAAATCTATATACCTATTTGTGTCTTAATTATTATTATTATTATTATTTCAGTAGATGAAACCTATTCACATGGAACAAGCACACCAAAGCGGCTACTGACTTGAAATTCTTTAAGCTTCCAAAGAATATGTTAGTTTCAACCTCCCACCGCAGCAGGCAATCCAACACTGCGGCAGGAACTGATCATGATACAGAGCCAGCTATTTTCATCGCCCTGGGGGAGACGCGAACCCCTGGCGACATCTGAGTGGCATGCCACGACACTAACCACTATGCCAGCGGACCAGCTTAATGATCCGCTGGTATAGTGGTTATTTACTATACCTCCGTTCATATTCTCTTTCTTCCATGTCACTTTCCACCCTCTCCTAACAATTCATTCACAGTGCAACTGCTTTGAGGTTTTCCTCCTGATACACCTTTCAGACCTTTTCACTGTCAGTTTCCTTTTCAGTGCTGAATGATCTCGTAGGTCCCAGTGCGTGGCATTTGGCCTAAATTCTATACTCTATATAGGAAGCACTCATAGGCACCGTATTAAAAAGAATAGTAAATGACAAATATCTTCACAAAACGCTTCCGGGTAATACTCTTTCTCTTTACTATACAAGAGAAATATTATTTATTTAGTATTTACTAGTCTCCACATATCGTTAACAATGACTGTAATAAAAAAGATGGTCGAAACGACAAGTCCCGTCTCCTGAGACGTTACGCACCTTTCCTAAATCTTGGACGAAGGTCCAGGTACCCCAAAATACGCTTGAGTTCAGGGTTTTAAATTGTTATTTTGCAAAACAGCTTTTATTTGCAATAAGGATACGCATTGATTTTTGTCAGTGAACGACGTTATAAATATAACAGAGATGAATGATGGATTTATTCAGATGAATGAATGATATTGCGTTAAATGAATGTTTTACCTACAAATATTATAATCGGATGTTTGTTTTTCTTTCCACGTTCAAATATAGTGACATCTGGCAACTCTCAAAAGGGGACGGAGCCTCGCGTGAATCCGATTATAATCATGTTATTTGTTTAGTTCTCTGCAACATCTGTAGGTAAAATAAATAATTAACGCAATATCATTCACTCATCTAAATACATTCATCATTCATTTCTGGTATATATTAATGACGTCATTCACTGACAAAAAATCGATGAATAACCTTATCACAAATGCAAGCAGTTTTGCGAAAATAATGATTCAAACCCTTTTAGCTAAATTCAATCGCGTTTTACTACTTCCAAAAGAATGAAACCAGTTGCTGTTAATTATCAGTAATAACAAATTTTCTCTATAGAAATATCAACGAGGTCTCAAGTTAGATTAGACTAAGTAAGGACATTTAAAACTTTGACATTGGTGGGAATATTATCAAAGTACTCACTCCATCGACCAAGGAATGTATTTCCTTCAGTTGCATATATATATATATATATATATATATATATATATATATATATATATATATATATATATATATATATATATATATATATATATTTATTTATATATATATACTATATATATACATATATTGCTGATAAACAAATTTGGAAATAAAGGCATCACCGTGAATCTGACTTATTGGAAGTTTTCATCAAAGTTGATTTTCGCTTAACTTTGCTTGATCTCCGATGCTTTGTCAAATTCCTTTCCCGGAAACCGTGCTTTCCCCCACACCTTTCTAATGCACAAAACTTTCTTTTCGCACTAAACCAATTCATGGAGAGAGAGAGAGAGAGAGAGAGAGAGAGAGAGAGAGAGAGAGAGAGAGAGAGAGAGAGAGAGAGTTTGTGCCTCAATTTTATTTTCTATTGCTTTCTCATCTCGAAAATGTTATTTCCATAGTGGAATTAGGTTTGTGAATTCTTTCTCCAGATTTATGGATTCTCTCTCTCTCTCTCTCTCTCTCTCTCTCTCTCTCTCTCTCTCATTGGACCTGAAGGAGAGAATGAAGGAGAGAATTTGCTTTGAAACAGTTTCTCGTTTCGTGAAATATGCTAATGAACAATGCTGGCTACGAGATTTATTGGAGAGGAAGTCTGTGACTGGATTTACGATATATATATATATATATATATATATATATATATATATATATATATATATATATATATATATATGTATATATACACATATATGTATATGTATAAATGTATATGGGGGGTATTACTGTCAGTGCACCTCACGTGGTGCACTGTAGGCATTACTCAAGGTGGTTTGCAGCGTCCCCTCGGCCCTTAGCCTTTTACTTTACCTCCATTCCTGTTTTCATTATTCAGTCTTGCTGTTCAGCCTCTCTGACTTACTTCTTAGCGAAATTTTTGTGGTTTTCTCCCAGTTCCACCTTTAGATCCATGTATTTCATCTCATTCATTCTCGTTATCTCGCTGTCCAGCCTCTCCAACTCCCTATTTTCACTCTCTCGTTATAAATACTCTTCCCACGCCTTCCAGACTTTACACGATATATAGCAATTATCTTTTACCGGCGCCTCTCTCTCTCTCTCTCTCTCTCTCTCTCTCTCTCTCTCTCTCTCTCTCTCTCTCTCTCTCTCTCTCTCATTGGGAATAGTCTTCCTAAGCTTTCCAAATGTTTATGTAGGCTAATATATAAAAAATCTCTCTCTCTCTCTCTCTCTCTCTCTCTCTCTCTCTCTCTCTCTCTCTCTCTCTCTCTCTCTCTCTCTCTCACTGGGAATAGTCTTCCCAAGCATTCCAGAGGTTTACACACTATATAGCAACTCTCTCTCTCTCTCTCTCTCTCTCTCTCTCTCTCTCTCTCTCTCTCTCTCTCTCTCTCTCGTTGGGAATAGTCTTCCTAAGTTTTCCAAATGTTTATGTAGGCTAATATATAAAAAATCTCTCTCTCTCTCTCTCTCTCTCTCTCTCTCTCTCTCTCTCTCTCTCTCTCTCTCTCTCTCTCTCTCCTCTGACGTAATTCTTGGTAATACGAGAGACTAATGGTGCCTGCTGCCTCTAGGCAATCGTTCTTCGAGCAAATAAAAAAGTCCAAAAGGCAATCTCTTGTTCATTCGGTTTCCTAATACGACATAAAGGAGCGTTGTTGAATTAACATTCTTGTTGTGACAGAGGCATGATTTAACATTTCCCTTGTTAGATTTAACAGGAACTCAGACGTCAAAGTTGATTTAAGTGGGATGATTTAACATTTTAGTTTTCTGTAAAAGAAAACTATTGTGTCGGCTCTGTCTGTCCGTCCGCACTTTTTTCTGTCCGCGCTTTTTCCGTCCGCACTTTTTCTGTCAGCCCTCATGTCTTAAAAACAACTGAGGCTAGAGGGCTGCAAATTGATATGTTGATCATTCACCCTCCAGTCATCAAACATACCAAATTGCAGCCCTCTAGCCGCATTTAATTTATTTAAGGTTAAAGTTAGCCATAATCGTGCTTCTGGCAACGATGTAGGATACCCCACCACCGTCCCTTGGTTACAGTTTCATAGGCCGCGGCTCATTCAGCATTTTACCGAGACCAACGAAAGATAGATCCATTTTCGGTGACCTTCATTATAGTACGCTGTAGCGGCTGTACAGAAAACTCGATTGCGCCGAAGAAACTTAGGCTCAATTTTTACTTGTTTCTTGGTAGATTTAACAGGAACTTCAAACGAATGGATAAATTTAACGTGGGAATATCTTTTTGTATTGTTAACAGAGCACTTTTCGAGCTATGGTTGTTAAAGGGGCGTGGTGTATGTGTGTTTGTGCATGTATGTTTTTCCCACTGCCATGATGTTAATTTAACATGAATAGATGAATGTAAAATGGGAATGTCCTTTTGTACTGGTAATAACTGAACACCTTTCAAACTTTCCTTGTGAAACGGAGTCCAACGTTTGTGTGTATGTGTGTGTTTGTAAGAGTTTGTGTACGTGTATGATCTTACTAAAATACCGATTCATCTTCTTCCGTTTTCTGTAAACAAACATAACATGGAAATATCTTGTAAACTGGCCTCTCTGTTTATGCCTGTATGTGCATGTGTATGTATGTATGTTTGCGTATGATCTTTCTATATCATCTTTACCTTCTCCTCTTCCCTAAAATATCGATTCTTCTTCTGCTTCCGTTTTCAAAAATAAACACCGACGCTTTCAAAGCTACCAATTCATCTCGTCCAGAAGTCACAGAAAAAAATATTAGAGGAAAAATTCGACTTTGCAGTTATGGCTGGTGACAAACGGCCTCACTTTTACAATGTAAAAGAAACAAGAGGACGGCAGATACACACACAGAGAGAGAGAGAGAGAGAGAGAGAGAAAGTAAATTGCTATGGAACTCAGGAGATGGGTAGAGAGAGACAGAGATACAAATAGACAGAGGGAGAGAGACACGGAGACAGAGAGAAAAGAAAGTTGACAGTGAGAGAGAGAGAGATTGATATAGGTTACAGGATGAGAGAGAGAGACAGACAGACAGACAGAGACAGAGATGTAGAGAGAGAAAAAGAGAAAATTAGATTGATATGGAACGCAGGAAATGAGAGAGAGAGAGAGAGAGAGAGAGAGAGAGAGAGAGAGAGAGAGAGAGAGAGAGAGAGAGAAAAACTAGACTGATGTGGAGTGCAGGAGACGAGGAGAGAGACTCAGAGAAACTATGATAAAGACAAAATGGGCGGGAGACAGAGAGAGAGAGACAGTGGTAAAAGTAGATTGATATGGAACGCAGGAGAGAGAGAGAGAGAGAGAGAGAATTATTAAATGAATAATTCAAAACTCCTCCAGCACCGGTAACCTTCGCGCGACAATGAGGTTCGCGAAAGAGAGAGAGAACTTGATGGTCCTCTCTCTCTCTCTCTCTCTCTCTCTCTCTCTCTCCGCAAAATGAGATTGCAGTGTCAGTGTAAAATGTCATATCGGGGGCGAAAATGGACAGCAAATACGAGGCCTGGCCGCCAGGGGAATGACTAAGAGCGGGGTAAGGACTGGAAAATTGAAGAGGCAGAAAAGTTTCAACCTTTGCGTTGGGTTTAAGCCGTCGTTGTGCCCGGTTAAATATATATATATATATATATATATATATATATATATATATATATATATATATATATATATATATATATATATGTATATATATATATATATATGTGTGTGTGTGTGTGTGTGTGTGTGTGTGTGTGTGTGTGTGTGTATATATATAATTTCAAGCGAAGATGCAATGCATTACATCCGTAAAACAATTCTCTTCGTATCTTAATAATTTATTTACATTTTTATCTATGTGTTTATTTATTTGTTGATTTATTTTTTTTCTTTCTTTTTTAATGAGCGATCTCTTCTTTATGTATTTTCCATTTACCTTCTGTTACTTCTTTCTAATGAACACCATAATATTCTTTGGAAGCTTGAATTTCAAGTCAGTGGTCCCTGTGGTAGGCTTGTTCCGTATGAATAAGGTTCATCTTCTGAATAATAATAATAATAATAATAATAATAATAATAATAATAATAATAATAATAATAATAATAATAATAATAATAATAATGCGTACTTTCCAACTAACAATTATTTTTATAGTTTCAAGTAAACGTTCTCTGTGGTGGGCTTGTTCCATATGAATTGGGTCCATCTTCTGAGTGATAATAATAATAATAATAGACTGAAAAAAAGAACGAAATAAATTATTAGAACCAATTAATGAGAATTTAACGGCAGCTGGGAAAATAAGTTGTCGGGGGAATCCCCATATGACTAATAGCAGACATCATCCCCCAAGACGCTCTGTAATGGATGGCCTTTCGGCTGTAAAGATTACAACAACATTAGCCTTGATGAATGAGGCCTGCGCGGTGAGAGAGAGAGACAGACAGACAGACAGACAGACAGACAGAGAAATATAAAGAAATAGAGAGAGAGAAACAAATAGAGAGAGGGAGAGGTAGTAACAGAGAGAGAGAGAGGTAGAAACAGAGAGACAGACAGACAGACAGAAATATAAAAAAAATAGAGAGAGAGAAACAAATAGAGAGAGGGAGAGGTAGAAACAGAGAGAGAGAGAGAGAGAGAGAGAGAGAGAGAGAGAGAGAGAGAGAGAAGCGCACACACATACACACACAGAAAGACAAAAGATAGAAACAGAGAGAGAGAGAGAGAGAGAGAGAGAGAGAGAGAGAGAGAGAGAGAGAGAGAGAGAGATAGAAGCGCACACATACACACACAGAAAGACAAAAAGATAGAAACAGAGAGAGAGAGAGAATCACACACACACACACACCTAGACAGGCAGAAAGATAGAAACAGATAGAAAAGGAAGAAAGAGAGAGAGAGAGGTAGAGGAAGACAGAAACACAGAAAGAGAGAGAGAAATGAGACTTACGCAAGATGGGATTCTTGGTACCTTTTAAAACAATGAACAAAATGAGTTTTGGGGTATACAGATATATGTATATATATATATATATATATATATATATATATATATATATATATATATATATATATATATATATATATATATATATATATATATATATATATATATATTATTAAATATGGCTTTGTCTGATCCGATATTTTACCAGGGTGAGCACAGATATAAGGACGGAGGTAAATCAATGACCTTAAGCATAGTACGTAGAACTGGTTCTTCATAAGATCTTAAGTAACTAACAGAACTATAAGTGATAAGATGAAGGAAATAAAACTTTCATTATTTAAGGTCGTGTGTCTAAATTCATAATATTCTTTCAAATGAATTATATTAAAGTTATCCAAAATATTTCTCGTTTTTCTTGATAAATTCGTATAATTAATTTTTATAGAGTATTAAGAATTCCAGGTAATTTACCTTAACTTACCTGTATATTAATTATTTTCTCAAGCCGTTTAAATTAAACGGGGCCTTAGACTGATTCAGCCATTTCCTGACGCTAGCTTTCAAGGAAGGATAGACGCAATTAAGACTTAAAGAGACTGAAATGATTCCTTAAAAAGACTGAAATGATTCCTTAAAAGGACTGAAATGATTCCTTTAAAAGACTGATATGATTCCTTAAAAAGACGTTCCTTAAAAAAGCTGAAATGATTCCTCAAAATGATTGAAATAATTCCTTAAAAAGACTGAAATGATTCACTAAAACGAATGAAATGATTCCTTAAAAAGACTGAAATGATTCCTTAAAATGACTGAAATGATTCCTTTAAAAGGCTGAAATGATTCCTTAAAATGACTGAAATGATTCCTTAAAACGACTGAAATGATTCCTTAAAAAAGTGAAATGATTCCTTAAAACGACTGAAATGATTCCTTAAAAAGACTGATATGATTCCTTAAAAAAAAGACTACTGTGGTTCCTTAAAAAAAACTGAAATGATTCCTTAAAAAGACTGAAATGATTCCTGAAAAAGACGGAAACGATTCCTGAAAAAGACTGAAACGATTCCTTAAAAAGACTGAAATGGCTCATTAAAAATACTGAAATGATTCCTTAAAAAGACTTATATGATTCCTTAAAAAGACTGAAACAGTTCCTTAAAAAGACTGAAACGATTCCTTAAAAAGCTGATATGATTCCTTAAAAAGACTGAAACGGCTCCTTAAAAAGACTGAATTGATCCCCTGATAGGAAATGAAGGGACATTGATGAAGAGAGATTCATTTCGAGAAAAACGTCAAACGTTGCACGTCTGCAGAAATTCAAGGAGAGAGAGAGAGAGAGAGAGAGAGAGAGAGAGAGAAAATTCTGGTGCTTGAGGAAGTTCAGGAATACGGGCTTAATTGGGTTCTCCTTTCTCATATTTTTCGATTTTTATCATTTTTTTTTTTTTTTTTGGCTTCGGACTTGATGAATTTCGACGATTTTTTTTCTGGCGATGAAATATCTGAAGTTCCTTAATTGGGATGAAGAAGGTAACATGATTTCCTCTCTCTCTCTCTCTCTCTCTCTCTCTCTCTCTCTCTCTCTCTCTCTCTCTGTAAATAGTCTTCCTAAGCCTTCTAGACAATTACACAATATATAGCAATTCTCTCTCTCTCTCTCTCTCTCTCTCTCTCTCTCTCTCTCTCTCTCTTAGAAATAGTCTTCCCAAGTCTTCAAGACCTTTACACGTTAATATCAATTCTCTTGTACCGGCCTCTCTCTCTCTCTCTCTCTCTCTCTCTCTCTCTCTCTCTCTCTCTCTCTCTCTCTCTCTCTCTCTCTCTCTCTTCACGGCGTGAAATTAAAAAGCTATGTGAAGAGAAGTGTAAAGGTTTATAAACTTCTGGAAAACAATGTAAAGTTTCGTAATGGGGGTTTTCGCTAATCTGGAATGGGTAGTAAAAATTGAGTAAGAAAATATGACCGTAATGGACGTATTAACCGTGCGGTAAAAATGACAGATTCTGAAACGTATAATATTTACGGTGGAATGACGAAACACTTAATAGCGGATGAAATTTGACCATAAAAGGTATAATAATCACAAGATATTTAAGTTTTGTGAACCTTTCCTCAAAAGATAAAATATATACAAACGAGATTTGTGAATTGAACTAGTTCGAACGAAGCAAAACACACACACACACACACACACACACACACACACGCAAGCAAACATTGTCTAAAACTAGTTCAATTCACAAATCTCGTTTCTAGCGGAAAACAGCGCTGGAAATCCTGACACGGAAAGATACATAGCAGCAAATGGAATCACAGGGTTGCCTTTGTTCCTTTGTACGTACACACACACACACACACACACACACACACACACACACAGACGCGCGCGCGCGCGTGGGAAAGGTATGTGTCACACGGCAGCAAAATTCGCAAGAATAAAGATTTGGGAAAAAAAACTTCTTCTCTTCTTCTTGAGAATTCGAGCTACATTTAAATGCATGTTGGTCAGTCTCACTCAGGTTCATTTACTAACAAGTAAGAAATCCGCCGAAGTTTCTTCGGCGTATTCGAGTTTTCTGTACAGCCACAGCCGCTACAGCGTATGATCGAGGCCACTGAAAATAGATCTGTCTTTCGGTGGTCTCGGTATAATGCTGTATGAGCATTATATTATATTATATTATATTATATTATATTATATTATATTATATTATATTATATCTCAGCCGGCCGTGGAAGGACTAAGGTACTGCAATGCGGCTTCAGTCTCAAGCACCGTTGCTTTAAAAGATTTACTACGTTTTAATTTTATACTTCCAGTTCATCTTCAGAACTCCCAAACCAGAGAATCTTAGCACCTCCATATACTCTAGACTGGGCGCCATTTCTAAATTTATCTGGGTAGATACACAGTGTAGTGTGGAAGGTTGCTTTATACTACCTAATGGTCTTTAAAATGACTCCATATTATTGCTGGCGCTTTTTGGATAATGCTAAAAGGTTTCCAGTTTATATTTTTATAGATTTAGTCTCGTATCAGTGAGTGCTTGCTTTGTATTACTGCTTGAAATTCTAGTGCGTGCATTAAAATGGATATGCAAATGAAGGTAACATCGAACACTATTCGTGGTAGGAAATTTTATTTATATATTTTTAATGTGTTTCCTTGACTCGATTGTTCTTTCTCAGATCAGTTTCATCAAGTGATTTAAGAGAAACCCCAAATGATAGGTTTGATCCCCTCAGGGGGATAGAGCCGTCAGTGCACCTCATGTGGTGCACTGTAGGCATTACTTAAGGTTGTTTGCAGCGTACCTTCGGCCCCTAGCTGCAACCCCTTTCGTTCCTTTTACTGTAACTCCTTTCATATTCACTTTTTCCATCTTACTCTCCACCCTCTCCTAATAATTGATTCATAGGGCAATTGCTTTGTGGTTTTCCTTCTGTTAAGCCTTTCAAACTATTTACTGTCAGTTTCCGTTTCAGCACTGAATGACCTCATAGTTCCCAGTGGTTGGCCTTTGGCCTAAATTCTTTATTCAATTCAATTCAGTGCGATAAGTTTGATAAGTTAAATGTACTTCTGATGAAAAAATTCCTCTTAGTTTTAATTTAACTTGATATATAAACGCTTAAATAGAATTACCTGTTAGATGTAATTGAATAATGCATCTCGACATTTCAAAGCTAAAGATGATTGATCTTTGAGAGATCATTCTAATATATCTCCAGGTATTTTATAGATAAAAATCAGAGGTTTATATATATAAACTGCCGTTCCAATAATGCTGGAATTACTGTCAGTAGATCCAAAGGCTTCATAAAACTCTCGCAGGACATTTAGAGCGCTGCGCTATTGTACAACATCAAGCAAAGCCTGAAGAATGAAAATTTTAAAAATTTAAAAAATAAAAAAAAAAAAACTCAGTGTTTGGCTGCAGCACAGGACATCAGCCATTCATCAATGAAGAATTTTTTTCTTTGTTCTTTTTTTTTAAAGTTCAGTTCATTCACTGGAAAAGAATTGGAGGACGTAATATCAGAAAATGATAAAAATGTCAGGTCATTTTTTGACGCTGAATGTCGCCGATATAACTTTTTTTTTTTTATCTGAAAGCCTGACCTGGTTCGTCGATTGGCAATGGGATTTTTTGGGAGGTCAGGAATTTCCAACAAAAAAAAAAACCCGGATTCCTTTTTCCTGTTAGGCAAACGGATTCATACGGGGTATTCCCTTAATAGTAGAATTTTTTTTTAGCTTTTGAGCAACTTTTGAATAATTCTGTTGTTTCGTTCGTTTTTTCAGTTCCCCGAAGCTCCAATAAATTTGTTTATTTGGTTTGGAAAGATGTTTTGAATAACAATGTCCTCTGTTCGTTCAGGTCCCAAAACTCCAATAAATTTGTTTATTTGGTTTGGAAAGATGTTTTGAATAACAATGTTCTCTATTCTTTCAGTTCCCAAAACTCCAATAAATTCGTTTATTTGGACTGAAAAGAAATTTTGAAGAAAAAAGTCCTGTGTTCTTTCAGTTTCCTAGAGCTCCAATAAATTATTTTATTTGGTTTGGAAAGATGTTTTGAATAACAATGTTCTCTCTTCTTTCAGTTCCCAAAAGCTCCAATAAATTTGTTTATTTGGTTTGGAAAGACATTTTGAATAACAATGTTCTCTGTTCGTTCAGTTCTCCAGAGCTCCAATAAATTAGTTTATTTGGACTGAAAAGAAATTTTGAAGAACAAAGTTCTTTGTTCTTTTAGTTCCCAAAAGCTCAAATAAATTTATTTAATTGGATTGAAACTAAATTTTGAAGAACAAAGTTCTTTGTTCTTTTAGTTCCCCAAAGCTTCAATAAATTTGTTGAATATTAAAGTTCTCTATTCTTTTAGTTACACAAAATCCCAGTAAATTAGTTGAATAACAAATTTCTCTGTTCTTTTAGTTACACAAAATCTCAATAAATTTGTTGAATAACAAATTTCTCTGTTCTTTCTGTTACACAAAATCCCAATAAATTTGTTGAATAACAAATTTCTCTGTTCTTTTAGTTACACAAAATCTCAATAAATTTGTTGAATAACAAATTCCTCTGTTCTCTCAGTCACACAAAACCCAATAAATTTGTTGAATAACAAATTCCTCTGTTCTCTCAGTCACACAAAGCCCCAATAAATTTGTTTAATTGTATTGAAAATGAGAGTTAATTGACAGGTGCTAATTAGGTATGGAAATTACATTTTGACTCATCTGTCACGACCCAATTAACCTGGAAGATTCATCCAGCCATCAAATGATGATGGTTCATGAACGAAAAAGGTATGTTGACCTGTTTTCAATAAATAATAGAAGTTTGGTCACATAGCTGGTGGAGTTTATCACTACCAATCACTAGGATTGGTGAAGTTCATTAGATACCAGCAACATAATTGGTGAAGTACATTTGGTACCAGTCACTAGGATTGGTGTTCATCAGTTACCAGTCACTAGGATTGGTGAAGTTCATTGGATACCAGTCACATATTTGGTGAAGTACATTTGGTACCAGTCACTAGGATTGGTGTTCATCAGTTACCAATCATTAGCATTGGTGTAGTTCATCCAATACCAAACACTAGGATTGGTCAGGTTCATTAGCTATCAATCGCTAGGATTGTTGAAGTTCATGCAATACCTATTACTAGGATTAGTGAAGTTCATTCAATACCAGCCACTAGGATTGGTGAAGTTAATTCAATAAATATAACTAAGATTGGTGAAGCTTATTCACTACTAGTCACTAGAGATATTATTCTTTTTCAATATGTTTTTTATCCCTGTAAGTATTGTGTACATTTCAGAATCAATCTGGTGCTGTTATATAATATCTTGAGGTAGCTGAAATTGAAATTTTTATTACATGTCATTCAGACTCAGATTTAAGAAATAAAAAGTAAGCGGACTGTAGACAGTAATCCTAATAACTTTGTTGGAATATGATAGTTCAAGATTCAAAAAACACAATTCAGATTTCCGTCATTCACATAGTAAAAAGTTATTGGGGGATATTTGATCAATATTGCAAGGCGAAACACGAAACTTTCAATTCTTTGATTTTATATCAGTCTGTTCAATTTCTTGAAAATTTGTTTTATTTTTTTAGTAAAGCATAATTTTCTAAACTGGGAGACATAACTAGCGAAGACATACAGACTATATATCGTTCACAAAAATAGTATTCTCTGGAAGCCTGAATTTGAAGTCAATGGCCCCCTTTGGTGGGTTGCTCCAAATGAATAGGATTTTATCTTCTGAATAATAATAATAATAATAATAATAATAATAATAATAATAATAATAATAATAATAATAATAATAATAAGTTAAAAATGCGCCGAAGTTTCTTCGGCGCAATCGAGTTTTCTGTACAGCCGGTACATGGTATAATCAAGGCCACCGAAAATAGATCTATCTTTCGGTGATCTCGGTATAATGCTGTATGAGCCGCGGCCCATGAAACTTTAACCCGGTGGTGGCCTGTCCTATATCGTTGCCAGACGCACGAACATGGCTAACTTTAACCTCAAATAAAGTACAAACTATTCAGGCTAGACGGCTGCAATGTGGTATGTTTGTTGATTGGAGGGTGAATGATCAACATACCAATTTGTAGCCCTCTAGCCTGAGTAGTTTTTAAGATTCGAGGGCGGAGAGAAAAAGTTCGGACGGACAGACAAAGCCGGCACAATAGATTTCTTTTCAGAAATCTGTTGTGATAAAACACAAATTAAAATATAGAGATTGCGTCCACCGACATAGTATATACAAGGAAGCTTACATATTATTATTATTATTATTATTATTATTATTATTATTATTATTATTATTATTATTATTATTCAGAAGATGAACCCTATTCACACGAAACAAGCCCACCACAGGGCCCACTGACTTGAAATTCAAGCCTCCAAAGAAAATGGTGTTCATTGGAAAGGAGTAACAGAAGGTAATAGGTAATACAGAAAGAAGAGAACAATTATTGAAAAGGAAAAAATAGATTAACCGATTTATTTTTTCTTTTTTCTTTTTATTTATTTCTTTAAGGACGGTGATGACATGGAGATGTGTTACAGCAGTGGAGAGTTCGTGAATAACCTTATATTCACTCCGTTATTTTATACATGGGATTCAACCTCGGGACAGCAGTAGGTAGGAGAACCTCTTAGCAGTGAATGCTTTTAGTTTTCTGTCCGCACTTCTTCTGTCCTCACTTTTTCTGTCCGCCCTCAGATCATAAAAACTACTGAGGCTAGAGGGCTGCAAATTGTTATGTTGATCATCCACCCTCCGATCATCTTACATACCAAATTGCAGCCCTCTAGCCTCAGTAGTTTTTATTTTATTTAAGGTTAAAGTTAGCCATAATTGTGCTTCTGGCAATGATATAGGACAGGCCACCACCGCCCCATCGTTAAAGTTTCATGGGCCGCGGCTCATACAGCATTATACCGAGACCACCGAAAGACAGATCTGTTTTCGGTGGCCTTGATTATACGCTGTACAGAAAAATCGATTGCGCCGAAAAAACTCCGGCGCATTTTTTACTTCTTAATTTTGTTATCCTTCCTGCGTGAAGGAATGGAAGCACAATAATGTGTTACGAAAAGAACCATTCTTTCCAAAGGGGAGGAGACTGTAGATCGTGTTTCTTAACTCTCTCTCTCTCTCTCTCTCTCTCTCTCTCTCTCTCTCTCTCTCTCTCTCTCTCCTCATTTTCTTTCTCATTTTGAAAGTTCATCTCTCTCTCTCTCTCTCTCTCTCCCTCTGTCTCTCTCATTTTCTTTCTCATTTTAAAAACTTATCTCTCTCTCTTTCTCTCTCTCTCATTTTCAAAATTCATCACACTCTGTCTCTTACTCTCATTCTCTCTGAGAGAGAGAGAGAGAGAGAGAGAGAGAGAGAGAGAGAGAGAGAGAGAGAGAGAGATGAATTTTGATGGTGAGAAAGAAAATGAGAGAGAGAGAGAGAGAGAGAGAGAGAGAGAGAGAGTGTGATTTTTTAAAGAAAATAATTAGATGGAACGAAAATAATTAGATGGAAGCTAGATAATAGTTGTATTTAGAAAGAGAGAGAGAGAGAGAGATGAATTTTGAAAGTGAGAAAGAAATTGAGAGAGAGAGAAAGAGATGAATTTTGAAAGTGAGAGAGAGAGAGAGAGAGAGAGAGAGAGAGAGAGAGAGAGAGAGAGAGAGAGAGAGAGAGTTTCACAAGAGAATGAAAGCGGAGTGAACCAGATTTTCTATTTCCGAACCGACTAAAAGGTCTGCCCTTATGCCGGATATGTGAGTGGAAACTATCGTAGGAATCATCAGAGTTAATGACAAATTCATCTGCATGGTGGATGATGGAGGTCTTTCTCGGGCATAGACCTTGATCCGACGTCCTCTCTCTCTCTCTCTCTCTCATTTTCAAAATTTATCTCTCTCTCTCTCTCTCTCTCTCTCTCTCTCTCTCTCTCATTTTCTTTCCCATATTCAAAATTCATCTCTCTCTCTCTCTCTCTCTCTCTCTCTCTCTCTTTTCTTTCCCATTTTCAAAATTCTCTCTCTCTCTCTCTCTCTCTCTCTCTCTCTCTCTCTCTCTCTCTCTCTCTCACACACGCACACACGCACGCACGCACCCACACACATAGTACCTCATTCCCAAACTCTCTCTCTCTCTCTCTCTCTCTCTCTCTCTCTCTCTCTCTCTCTCTCTCTCAAACTATTCTATTCTACAGATACAAACGACAGCTTCGCTACGTCTCTAATCACTTGACCAATTTACTCTCAGTGATTGTGTACCTATTCAAACGCTTATCCTAATCAATATATCTATTAAATAAAACAATAATATTTATAATATTTATTCATTACAGCAATCTGATACATGGAAACAGTTCACCAAAAATACAAAATTTCATTTTTGTCGAAATTTTCAGTCTGGAAGCTGTTGGCAACTATGCTCTGAGATGTGAACAAATTGTTGGTAATTAACAAAGCTAAACGTTTAATAAGGTTTTTTTTTAATTATTATAATTATTATTATTATTATTATTAACAAAGCTTAACGTTTAATAACGTTTCTCAGTTATTATTATTATTATTATTATTATATTATTATTATTATTATTATTATTATTATTATTATTATTATTATTCAGAAGATGAACCCTATTCATACTATTCATATGGAACAAGCCCACCACAGGGGCCATTGACTTGAAATTCAAGCTTCCAAAGAATATGGTGTTGATTTGAAAGAAGTGACAGAATGTAACAGGAAATGCAGAAAGATGAGATCATTAATTAGAAAAGAAGAAATAAATTATAAAATTAATAAACATACGGATAAAAATATAAGTAAATTATTACAACAATGAGAATCGTTTCAGGGTATGAATGCTTTAATACAACTTCGCTTGAACACAAACTCCGCGCAGGCGCTCTCGGGTAACGATCGGTTATAAACCATTCTTACTTATTTCCCATCAAATTTCAAAGCCGTAACGGAGAGAAACCTCACTCTAGCACCGATGACGTCAAGGGTGGAGAGTTTGTTACAAGCGAATCGAATAAATAAAACGGCAGAATTCAGACCAACTGCTCCCGAGCAATTCATATAGAAACATCGACAGCGCAGTTCCACAGACACACCAATTTTGAAAACAATAACACCGGTGGAATTCGCAATAGCGCGTATTTGAAATACGAAGCCGTTTGTGGTGCATTTGATAAAAAAAAAAGAGAGAGAGAGAGAGAAAAAAAAAAAACTAACATCAACACCTGGGTATTGTGTGGAGCGAGAGTTTTACCGAATTGAGGATAGATCAGGTGAGCGTAGATTCCGTTGCTATTCTGGCTGTTTCGTGCATATTCGATGTCTTTCCCGAATTAGTTCAGGCGTCGTTGATCATTTGGTCAGTTCTATAAAAGAAATCGCTATTGTACTACACTCTCACTTGAATTACGCATTATTTTTAGTTAAACGGGAAATTGGTTATTGAAATAGTAACCTTGTCTGAATTTGTAAATTACATATATATATATATATATATATATATATATATATATATATATATATATATATATATATATATATATATATATATGTAGATATATATATATATATATATATATATATATATATATATATATATATATATATATATATACTGTATATATATGTAACTTACAAAAGTATTCAGCAAGTATTTACACAGGTAAAATTAGTATATACTGTATTTATATATATATATATATATATATATATATATATATATATATATATACATACATACATAATTCACAAAAAGTATTCAGCAAGTACTTACTCAGGTAAAATTTATATATATATATATATATATATATATATATATATATATATATATATATATATATATATATATATATATATATATATATATATATATATATATCTCGCGTGTGTGTTTGTGTGATCCGTTGACATGTTTATATTCTTTTAAAAGAAATCACTATCTTTTTTTTTTTATTTTAAAACCTGCATCTTAATCCTACTCGCCGAGAAATATTATAAAAAAAATTCCTTTTCAAAAGAAGTTCTTATGCATTTTCATAACATCAAATATTCATATTCTGTGAACGTAAAAAACGGCACAAAAATAAACTTTAAGCCACGCATTTACGTCAAGGTTCTTTCCTTTAGATAAAAGAATATAGAACAACAGAAATGACAGAACAGCTCAAGAAGAAGAACAACTAGGAGAACAACAGAAAGGAAAAACAAAACAATCCCTTCTTCTTCTTTTCTCTCACAGGACGTGATATGAATTTGTGATTGAGAGTCTCTCGTCCCCGCAATTTTATATCTCTAGGATTGGAAATCCCTTCATCCTACGGAGACGAAAAATACTTCTCACGAGGCTTACTGGGCTTTAAGTTAATACTCTTCCACATTTAAAAAAAAAAAAGAGAGAAATAAAAGGTTAAAGAAATGTAAGGTGGTAGGATATACTTTGTTCGTTTCGATGCATTTCGACCTAGATTTGAAGAAAAGAATTCTGACCCATAGCTAGAAAAAAAATAGAAAAAAGTTGTTTGTTAGGATATCCTTTGTTCCCTTCGATACACTTCGACCTAGATTTGAAGAAAAGGATTCTGACCAATAGCTAGGAAAAAAAAAAGAAAATAGAAAAAAGTCGACCTAGATTTTAAAAACATTTTTGAACTATAAATAAAAGAAAAATGATAATAATAACAGTACGGTTTTTAGGAGATCCTTTCTTCACTGCGATATATTTTGACCTAGATTTGAAGAAAAGAATTCTGACCTACAGCTAGAAAAAAAAGAATATAGAAAAAAGTCGACCTAGATATAAAGAAAAAAATTTTGAACTATAAATAAAATAAGATAATAATAAAAGTACGGTTTTAGGAGATCCTTTCTTCACTGCGATATATTTTGACCTAGATTTGAAGAGAAAAATTGCCTGTAACTATAAAAAAAAAACAAGCACAGAAGGCAGGGCATCGCTACATTTTGACTTACATTTAAAGAAAAAACTGACCCATAACTAAAAATAAAAAAAAAAACAAATAAAATATTTATGGTGTAGGATACCATTTCTTCACTTTGGTACATTTTGACCTAGATTTAAAGAAAGAAATATTGACCTATAACTTAAAAAAAACAAAAAAAAAAATTACGGTGGTAGGATATCATTTCTTCACTTTGATAAATTTGACTTAGATTGAAAGAAAAAACTGACCTATAACTAAAAATTTTAAAAATTATGGTGGTAGGGTATCATTTCTTCACTTTGATGAGTTTGACTTAGATTTAAAGAAAAAAAATATTGACCTGTAACTAAAAAAAAAAATAGGAAAATAAAATAGTTATGGTGGTAGGATATCATTTCTAACTTTGATACATTTCGACCTAGATTCGAGGAAAAAAACTGACCTATAACTAAAAAAAAAAAAAAAAAAAAAGAAGTTCAGAGGCAGAATATCTTTCCTTCACTTCCCTACATTTTGACCCAAACTATTAAAAAAAAATTACCAAAAAAAAAAAAAAAAAAAAAGTACAGGGGTAGAGTATCTGTCCTTTACTTTGATAAATTTTGACCTAGATTAAAAGAAAAAATTACCTGTAACTAAAAAAAACAAGTGCAACCGTATCGCATTGTTCCTTCACTTCGCTAGATTTTGACCTAAAACTGAAAACAAAAATTTACCAAAAATAAGAAAAATTTTAGAAAAAATTATTGCATCGAAAATAAAATATGATGTTTCAACGGCGTTTAATTTGTATAGCGCTTCTATATTCGTCTGAGATTTACTAAATATTATATGCCATAAATTCTTTAAGATTTAATTATGCAAGGGAGCAAAGATTAGAAAGTAAATTTTTTCCATCAATTCTTCTTCTCATTGAAACGACTCATCCGTTAATATAAATTTTCAACATTGAGTGACCCAAGGGTGGTCTAGTATAGTGTGTGTATATATATATATATATATATATATATATATATATATATATATATATATATATATATATATATATATATAATGTGTGCGTGTGTGTGTAAATCACTTATTCACGTCATGTAAACTTCAAGTGGTTCAAAGCCAACCAGCAATGCTAATCACTCATCCAAATTCAGCTCAGTTTAACGGCATTAATTTTCATGAAATATTTCCAAACAGTGAAACAAAGAATCTATTATCATTTGCAAACAAAGTTCATTGTCTTCTCCGCCGCAAACAAAGGTTAAGATACTTAAATAAGAACTAAGCGACGTGTCTTCTTGGGAGAATGATGACGTCAGGTAGTGTTTGCTTTCTTGGTTACGTTAGTGAGAGAAAAGAATAGGAGTTATTCTGGTTCATCTGTTTAATGGAGAATCTTCTGTCATCTTCTGGTCTCGATATATGAGGGAAGTTCAAAGATCAATCGGCGTTTACATATATATATAAAATATATATATTTATATATCTATATATATATACACATGTATATATAATATATATATGTGTATGTATGTATGTATGTATTATATATATAATATATATATATATATATATATATATATATATAAATATATATATACAACATATACATATATGTATATATATAATATATATATTGGAGCTTTACAAAACACTGAGAGAGAGAGAGAGAGAGAGAGAGTTACTATTTTGAAAGAGAGACAGACAGACAGACAAACAGAGACAAGGGAGGGAGAGAGAGAGATAGTTTCTATTTGAAAAGAGAAAGAGAGAGAGATGGTTGCTATCTGAAGAGAGACAGACAGACAGTCTGACAGAGACAAGGGAGAGAGAGAGAGAGAGAGTTTTATTTCGGCACCACCACATCAAAAGTCATCAGCTAAGACACTGACTTATTAACCTTTATATATAAACAAATCTTATTTGTAACTGTGTATCCTTTACTTGTATCAAGTACCTAAAACCTTACGTACCTGAATTCTTGATATATATTCTCTGTGATCTCGATGGCCAGTCATTTCACGGAGAATTATTCTTAATACTTTTAAAAATTCAGTATTTGATCAAGTGTTCAGCGCCATCAAGTAGGTTCTAATTAGAAATGGCTTCAGAAAGTTCATCAGTAAAGTCACTGATGCATTGTATTATTTAAATGACGCATCTAGGATGTATCTTCTATCCTAAATAAGATTGCATAGCTTTAGCTACCTTATATAGATTCAAATAAAACTCACCAACAGCGATATTTCATTGTCATGAAGGAGAGAACTCTTTAAAAAAAATTCCACATCTTGTGCGAATTGGCAACTACAGTAAGGCAAGGTTCTGTGGCTGCTTCTTCTTCTACTTCTTAGCTGTAGAGTTCTGTTCCCGCTTCTTATTTTCCTTTCTTCCTTGTAAGGAGGGGAAGGTATTGTTCCCATCCTGTTTAGCCTACATCCTACTTCCTTTTTTTTATTTCCTTTTCTCGTTAGAATTAGGCTAGTAAAGGGGGGTACATTGCCGTTTCCATAGACCCAACTTTCTGTGACTTTACGCTTTCCTTCTCTTCCAAATTTTGTAGGGTTTGATTTCTTCCTTATTTCACATATTTCTTCTTCGTATTTACCTTTTTTCTAGTAGCCCTCGTTCTGTAAAGGAGATGCGAAGGATAATACTGATGAAAGTGGAACTGCTCTTTCGTTTGTTTCTGGAGTTCTGTCGATGGCGAATGGAGAGGGTGGTGTTGGTAGGTGTTACCAACTTTGGTATGCTGTGCTTGTCAGCTGTATTTTATTGTTCGTGACTTTTTATATATGAGCAGTTTTATATTTTGTTGAAATATCTTTATAATTATCAGTATTATTTCATTAATACTTCTTTTAGTGGTAATCAAAGATGCTAATAAGCATTTTGATTCTTTTATCGATATCAGCCCTAAAGATTTTCGACGGGAGTGTTCTGGCTATGCTGTCTCGACTCTCGGAGAGAACCAGTTGTCAACAAGAACGTGGTGTTTGCTTGCATAGTGAATGATTTCAACTTTATACGCTCATTTTTACAATTATTGTGAATGAGTTTATGCTTTTAATAGTGCAGAACCACGAACAATATCTCCATGCAGTGATATCACTGACGGTCTTGTGCGAATTTGAATTGCTCATAAATGAAACGTGAATTCGTATTTATCATTCCAAGTGGACAGGAAATTTTAGGAAAGCGTGACCTTTTAAAACAGTCGAGCCTACGACAAGCCCTAGTGATAATAATGAGCATACATTATACTCAAGTGATGATAATTATAATGATAATAACAGTGCGTTTAGTACTCATAAAAATCAGTATTTGTTTCTAGTTTACAGGAAGCTGGCAAGTAGCAGAGACAAGAGGACGTCTGTTAATCAGTTCAGGTCCCAGAACAGGACCTTGAGGAACCACGCAGGAATACTGAAGACTCAGCAGGAAAACCTATGAGCTACCTCATGCCCCATGGGCTGCCAGAGACTCAGCTGGTAGACCCATGATTTTCCTCATGAGTCATGCCCCAAGGGCTGCTAAAGACTCAACAGATAGACCTGTGAGCTATCTCATGCCCCAAGGGCAGCCAGAGACAAAGCAGGTAGACTTATGAGCTACCACATGCCCCACGGGCTGCCAAAGACTTAGCAGGTAGACCTATGAGTTACCTCATGCCCCAAGGGCTGCCAAAAACTCAGCACTTAGACCTACAGGCTCACCAGAATCGCAACCCCCAACTTCCCAGCCCCATGTGTACCTCCCAAGGAGGGCAGGGTCACTTTAGATAGTGAAATGTATCATGCCATGATAGGCCTAGAGCCTTGAACTCCCCACCAACAGACTATGAAGTCCATATGAAACCAACTGACCTTTCACGATCCTAGAGTTAATAATCCTGGTGTTAGTGTTAAGTAAAGACAGTGAATAAATCATGACATTCAGCCACTCAGAGAGGAAGTTGGAGTGGTTGCAAAGCAAGATAAAAATATGAAGAACATAAATGAGATGAAGTATAATATAAGGG
Source organism: Macrobrachium rosenbergii (assembly GCF_040412425.1). Taxonomy (NCBI): domain Eukaryota; kingdom Metazoa; phylum Arthropoda; class Malacostraca; order Decapoda; family Palaemonidae; genus Macrobrachium; species Macrobrachium rosenbergii. The sequence continues at coordinate 23,027,369 of NC_089744.1, read as the reverse complement.
GTTTGAAGGTGAAACTTGTAGAAAAAACCTTCACGATTACAATAAAAAGGTGGGAATGGAGGTAAAGTAAATGGCTAAAATGTGAATGTAGCTAGGGGCCGAAGGGACACAGCTAACACCCTTTAAAACGCCTACAGTGCACTGACTGCACTGTAACCTCCTACAATTTTAGTGAAAGTAAAGATACTGATGAAGATTAGCCTGATGTAAGGGCTATCCATAGATGTATGTCTTTCTCATCAAGTACGTCAGCAATGTAAACTGTTACGAAAGGTGAATATGATGCAAAATTCAGCCTGCTGGGACTTAGGCCTATTCTTAGAGGCTCTTCTACAGGCCTATTCTTAGAGGCTCTTCTACCAGCCCAGCTCTGAAGCCTATTTTTAGAGGCTCTTCTACCAACCCAGCCCCGAGTCGCCAAGGAAACGTGAGTGTTACAATTAGAACTTTTTTTTAAAGATTTTACTCTAATTATTGCTATAAATGGTAATAATAAAATAATCTGTTGTTGGCAGTAGAATATTTAAAGATTCAGTACTTATTGTTGCTATAAATGCTAATAATAAGGTTAATTGTTAATATCGATCATTTTTGCATTGCTGAAGTATGGTGTTTGTCGTTATTAATGATAGGCTAATTATTATTAAGGAAGTTAATAGTTTTAATTACTTGTGTGTTTTGTGATTTGATAATGATGTTAATTGATGTTTAAGGGCAAAATTACCTTCATTTCCTTCAAAATCGTCAGTAAATTACACCATTCGGACTTTCCACTACTAAACTTAGAATAATTTTGATTTTAAACGGTAGTGCTTATATTTATCTATATATATTGCTTTTAGGAAAAATATTTTCCATTTTTATATTTCTGTACGATTTTCTTTTTTGGGGGGAGGGTGTCTGATTTGAAATATCTGTCTCGAATGATAATTTATTATTATTATTATTATTATTATTATTATTATTATTATTATTATTATTATTATTATTATTATTGTTATTATTATTATTATTATGTAAACAATAGAGGAGGCAGCATTAGACTAAAAAAGTAATATAATTATTTTCAAATTGCAGCCTCGTTTTCTCATTTATTGTTCAAAGAGGTTTTGTGTGCACACTGTATATATACTGTATAGATGCAAATTGTATGCTTCGTCTCTCTCTCTCTCTCTCTCTCTCTCTCTCTCTCTCTCTCTCTCTCTCTGTGTGTGTGTGTGTGTGTGTGTGTGTGTGTGTGTGTGTGTGTGTCCCCAACCCATCACCCCTGTGTGAGTGAAGTTGGTGACAATATATGAAAATATATTTCCTGGTGCTCTGGGGAATTGGGAAACAAATGTGAAAGGTAGTTAATTGCTGACTGTGTTTCATTTGAGTAATCAATTTAGTTCGTAATGAAATCAGAGAGAGCTATTTCGTTCCGATCTGGTTTCACGGGAATTGAATATGTGTGTAGATATATATATATATATATATATATATATATATATATATATATATATATATATATATATATATATATATATATTACAGACAGGATGTGTCATATTGTCAATATAATGAGGCGAGTTCTCTAAAGTTCAAGGTCATCTCTAGGTCTAGGCCTATATCAGGGTGGCACCGTTGTTTATATTGGCGTCGCTATTTTGTTCATTTATTTCACTAACACTGGAAAACCTGGAGAATTCTTCATGACCTTTATATGATTGTCAATAATGTTACATAGTGTTTTATATAATGGAATCGTGTAAAGTGTCATATCATTGTTGTAACATGAATATTTTCCCGATTGATTTAATGCTCGTTTCCGTTCGCCAAACATTAGTGGCAAATCTGTCATATTTAGTGTGCGTGTTTGTTTTCCACTGTAGACGCCTGAATTGTCTTGCTTCGTGGTGTATTAACTAGTAATTTTTATTAGCTGCTAATTATCTTATTTTCCTTATTATTCATATAACGATTAGGCCTATTGTTGTTACATGTTTCCACCTCAATACTGTCGACTTTCTCATATTAGAAAGTTCTGTTTTCTTTTTTAAAGTTCCAGAGCGACTTCTACCCTTTTTAGTTTTCTGTAAAAGAAAACTATTGTGCCGGCTTTGTCTGTCCATCCGCACTTTTTGCTGTCCGCACTTTTTCTGTCCGCCCTCAGGTCTTGAAAACTACCGAGGCTAGAGGGCTGCAAATTGGTATGTTGATCATCCACCCTCCAATCATCAAACATAACAAATTGCAGCCCTCTACCCTGAGTAGTTTTTATTTTATTTAAGGTTAAAGTTAGCCATAATCGTACTTCTGGCACCCCTATAGGTACCAGCAACACAGACCGCTACCGGACCGTGACTGAGTTTCATGTTCCGCGGCTAAGAGGCCACCATCGGACCGTGACTGAGTTTCATGGGCCGCGGCTAAGAGGCCACCACCGGTCCGTGGCTGAGTTTCATGGGCCGCGGCTAAGATTTTCATGGGGCGTGGCTGAAAGTTTCATGCAGCATTATACGCTGTACAGAAAACACGATTGCACCGAAGAAACTTCGGCGCATTTTTTACTTTTTTTTTTGGTGACTTTTTTAATTTCTCTTTAATTTTTCTCCCCTTTTTAGAGATTAATTAAATGTAGTAGGTTCATATAGGGTCTCCTTTCAGTTACGTTCTGTTTACCAGTGAATCGTATAGAGCGAATGGAAGACGCCCATAGCTGCTATATAGGCCTATATATATTCTCCGGCGTATTTTATTGACATTCTCATCCTTGGGCTCTGTCTCGACATATCCTCTTTGAGCTCTTAGGCTGTGCGGGCCTTTATGATGCCAGTATGTTTTTAGACACATACACATGCACAAACACACGCAAGAGAGAGCAAAATAGTTCCTCTCATTTCTCGGCCATTACGTAAATGTATAACGCCGTTATATTTTTCTTTTTTCGTGAACATTTCTCTCTCTCTCTCTGTCTGTCTGTCTGTCTCTCTCTCTCTCTCTCTCTCTCTCTCTCTCTCTCTGCTTGGCATAAGAATCTGCCTTTTGCATGTGAGGTTCCCACTACTTCGTGGAATAGCCCCCCCTTCTATAACATAGCTCACGTCCAAATGTTATTTCTGCCGCAAGTGTTTCAGATGCTAGACTCTCTCTCTCTCTCTCTCTCTCTCTCTCTCTCTCTCTCTCTCATTGCCTTTTACTCTCTCTCTCTCTCTCTCTCTCTCTCTCTCTCTCTCATTGCCTTTTACTCTCTCTCTCTCTCTCTCTCTCTCTCTCTCTCTCTCTCTCGCTATATCTGGCTCAAGAGCTTACACATACTCATATACACAGTCACACACACACACACATACACACACATATATACAAACACACACCGAAGGCTGGCGCGACATGGCAACGTTACTAAGAACTGGCAAGGTTAATGAACGCAGCCTACAGGTTCATGATGAACGGCGCTTATTTTCTCTTATAAACCGAGACGAAAGCTTGGTTGTGCTTTCACTCTTTTTGCTGTGCTTGTTGCAAGCGCTCATTTAGGAAGATTAATGAGACGTGGCGTACCTGTGGCCTGCTTTTTACCTGTCCCCTTTCTCAAATGCTTCTTAGGAGGGGGTGGTAGGGGAGTCTTTACAGGTGATGCATTTGGTCCCAGGTAAATTTTTTTGGTAATTATTTGCCTCATTTTTACCATCGTTGGTATTATTTTCATGATTTTGTAGGTTTACTTCCATTTATTATTATTATTATTATTATTATTATTATTATTATTATTATTATTATTATTATTATTATTATTCAGACGGTAGCTGCAATTCAGGTTATGTGTATATTAAATATATATATATATATATATATATATATATATATATATATATATATATATATATATATATATATATATGTATATGTATATATATATATGTATATATGTATATACATATATATACATATATATAAGTATATATATTATTTTCATGATTTTGTAGATTTACTTCCATTTATTATTATTATTATTATTATTATTATTCAGAAGTGTCTGCAATTCAGGGTTATATATATATATATATATATATATATATATATATATATATATGTGTGTGTGTGTGTGTGTGTGTGTGTGTGTGTGTGTGTGTTTGTATAACTGAATCACGAAAATATGGAACGTGATGAATATTTATATAAATAAAAGGCAAAATCCACGAAGGAAAGAGAAACAGTGGAGTGCTGCAAGGCCTTTCGACTTCTAGTCCATTAGGCTACTTGGCAGACTTGTATAATCTTTTAATTGTCCTGTCCCTGCTTCTGAACGGCTGACCCTAATCCTTTGCAAAACCTCTTAAATATTCAACCCTGTTTTGGCAGTACTAATTCTTCTGTTGTGTTGGATTCCAGGTACATATTTTTTTCCTTTGTAATCCCCGTCTGTCATTTGTATGGGCTTTCTCTGTAAACTTATTTTTATGTTTCTTCAGTCTGCTGAGTAAAGGACTACAAGTCGAAAGGCCTTGTAGCACTGTTGTTTTTTTTTTCCTTCGTGGATTTTCTCTCTCTCTCTCTCTCTCTCTCTCTCTCTATATATATATATATATATATATATATATATATATATATATATATATATATATATATATATATATATATTGTATATATGTATGTATGTATGTATATATGTATGTATGTATATTTACACACACAAACACATACACACACATATATATATCTTCTTTTAATGTCCATTTTTTCCCATTTGTATGGGGTAAGCACGATGTTTTTTATATGTATATATATATATATATATATATATATATATATATATATATATATATATATATACATACACACATACATATATACATACATACACACATACACACACACACCTCTAACCCCTAAAACATATTTCCATCCTTTACAAAAAACGTATTGGGGCAGGAGGCAGCAAGACCCCATTCCTTCATTTTCGGGGGATCCATGGTCCTGACAGCAATGTGGCCATAATAATCTTTAAGATGGCGAATGAGCTCATCCTTTTGTTTCCGCGTAAAATATTCCGGAGGGGCATATATTTCCCCGTCCCTAGAGTGGCCCCACCATTTTTCGGCGCATTTTGCTTACAGGGAATTTTTTTTTTTTTTTTTTTTACGTCAAAATGGTGAATAATAATCACAATAATGGGCTTTTGCAGGGCAATCCATAATCTGCTCGAGATCCTTCGTTGTCGTAGGAAATGTCTGGACGATGTTATCCTATTGTTTATTTTTCTTCTTCTTCTTCTTCTTCTTCTTCTTCTTCTTCTTCTTCTTCTTCTTCTTCTTCTTCTCCTCTGGTCTTTGGAAGCGTCTCGTAAAAGTGGGCGATGTTTCCTGTTGTTTATATCTATACTTCTTCTTCTTCTTCTTCTTCTTCTTCTTCTTCTTCTTCTTCTTCTTCTTCGTCTTCTTCTTCGTCTTCTTCTTCTTCTTCTTCGCATTTGACTTCTGAAAGAATTTAGGCACCAGGAAAAATAAGATAGATATGTATATATGGATGTAAATTACATATATATATACATATGTGTATTTATATATATATATATATATATATATATATATATATATATATATTTATATATGTATATATATGTATATAAATATATAAACAATATATATATAGTGTATATATTTAAGCTATATATTATATAAATATAGAAATATATTGTATATATACATACCTACATACATACATACATACATGCATATATTGTATATACAGTATAGCCTATACACATACACATATATATATATTATAGATATAGATATAGATATATATATGATATATATATATATGTATAATATATATCTATATATATATATATATCAATAAGTAAACTGAATAAGATTTAGATACCAAGCAGACTGATATTGCATACGAAAATAAGATTATACTTTATTGCAGTATTCGTTTTTATCGCCATACGGACGCGAAACTATATCTAAAAAAATTTTGTCAGTCAATTTTATTTTGCCAACTCTTAATGTTGACTTGTGTCGTAGACGTAAAGTGGGTTGAAAATGTTTGTTGCATAAAACATACTACAACTCTTCTTCACCTGACCTGCTAATTGCTTTTGCTTGCAACACAAGGCAGGCTTATAATGCAAGCAGTGTGTCGTTTTTTAGCATCACGATTATCATTATTATTTCCCCTTTTTCTGACGTCTATTTCTGGTATTTTTAGTATTGTTTCTGTCGACATTATTATTGTTATTATTATTATTATTATTATTATTATTATTATTATTATTATTATTATTATTATTATATTTTTTCTGGCGTCTATTTCTGATATTTTTAATACTCTTTCTGTCGATATTATTATTATTATTATTATTATTATTATTATTATTATTATTATTATTATTATTATTATTGTTGTTGTTGTTGTTTTTCTTTTTTCTGACGTCCATTTCTGGTATTTTTAGTACTCTTTCTGTCGACATTATTATTATTATTATTATTATTATTATTATTATTATTATTATTATTATTATTATTATTATTATTTTTAATATTATTATTATTATTATTATTATTATTATTATTATTATTCTTTTTTCTGACGTCTATTTCTGGTATTTTTAGAACTCTTTCTGTCGACATTATTATTATTATTATTATTATTATTATTATTATTATTATTATTATTATTATTATTATTATTATTCATAAGATGAACCCAATTCATACGGAACAAGCTCACCATAGGGACCACAGACTTGAAATTCAAGCTTCCAAAGAATATTAGTGTTCATTCGAAAGAAGCAACAGAAGGTAATGGAAAATACAGAAAGAGGAGACAAGGTATTAGGAAAACAGATAAATTAACAAAATAAGTAACAAAATAAATAAATATGTAAGTGAAATATTGAAATACAAGTTCAATTGCATTAGCCTATGGTAGTAATTCATTGCATCTTCTTTTGAACTTTTCAAGTTCCAATTGCGCGACATCCTCCGGGAGGCTGTTCCACAGTCCAACGGTGTGAGGAATAAAAGACCTCTGGAACTGAAAAGTTAGACAGAGAGGCACATTTACTGCATATTGGTGCTTCTGCTGTTCAGCAAAATCTGATTGCTCTCGGGAGGAAAGTGGGACCAGGGATCAATTGTGAATGTGGAAGATCTCTGTTGAAATACAACTTATGTAAGCATCACTGCCCTAAAATGGAAAACTGCAGTATCTGTAAAATTTTCGAAATTGAGATATGCCACCTATTGGGCTCGTGAAACACTAATACATAAGTTACTGCAGTTTCAGAATGATTCTTCAATGCTTTATTTAGGGTGTCCGTTTTGCAGTATCTACAAAATTTTCGAAATTGACATATGCCACCTATTAGGCTCTTGAAACGCTAATACACAAGTTACTGCAGTTTCAGAATAATTCTTCAATGCTTTCTTTAAGGGGTCCCATTTGCAGTATCTGCAAAATCAGTGAGAAGGCCAGGGAAAACTGCAGTATCTGCAAAATTTTCGAAATTGAGATATGCCACCTATTGGGCTCGTGAAACACTATTACACAAGTTACTGCAGCTTCAGAATGATTCGTCAATGCTTTATTTAAGGGGTCCCATTTGCAGTATCTGCAAAATCAGTAGTAAGGCAAGGGAAAACTGCAGTCTTTGCAAAATGTTCGAAATTGAGATATGTCACCTATTGGGCTCGTGAAACACTAAAACACAAGTTACTGCAGCTTCAGAACGATTCTTCAATGCTTTATTTAGGGGGTCCCATTTGCAGTATCTGCAAAATCAGTAGTAAGGCAAGGGAAAACTGCAGTATCTACCATTTTTCTTAATTTTGTACTTTTGCAGGTACTGCAGCCTTCCATTTTAGGGCAGACCAGACTTAATAGTACTCAGCTTTCTAAGAGTTTTTTTTTGGCTACAAGTAAAATATGGAATAGTTTGCCTAGTGCAGTTGTGGAATCTTCTTCTGATCTCCAAATGTTCAGGTGAGGAGCAAATTCATTCCTGCTCTCTGCTACTGCTGACGTCTCCTGGATTTCAGGTGTATCGGTTTTATTTGCGATTCTCTCATGTTTATCTATTCATCACCTTTTCCTATAACTCTCTCTCTCTCTCTGTCTCTCTCTCTCTCTCTCTCTCTCTCTCAAGGACAGTGTGCTTTTCATAGCATAGACATAATAGCAACTAACACATTTCTCTCTCTCTCTCTCTCTCTCTCTCTCTCTCTCTCTCTCTCTCTCTCTCTCTCTCAAAAAGAGAATTTCCTATTCATAACATAGACAAAGTAACAAAAATCTCTCTCTCTCTCTCTCTCTCTCTCTCTCTCTCTCTCTCTCTCTCTCTCTCTCTCTCTCTCTCAGGAGAATGTCCTATTCATAACACAGACAAAGTAGCAAAAAAGATAACCTCTCTCTCTCTCTCTCTCTCTCTCTCTCTCTCTCTCTCTCTCTCTCTCTCTCTCTCTCTCTCTCTCTCTCTCTCTCTCAGGAGAATCTCCTATTCATAACATAGACAAAGTAGCAAAAAAATAACTCTCTCTCTCTCTCTCTCTCTCTCTCTCTCTCTCTCTCTCTCTCTCTCTCTCAAAGAGCATACCGCTCAAACACAGAGTAACAAAGCCAGATCCTGAACAAAAACTCCCAGTACAAACAAAAGTTGCCAGAACCCAAGGAAAATACATACATCACGATTAAGTGCAGTTGATGTCAAGAGCTGAGCGGTCATATATTTCCAGTTCATGGTGTGGTGATGATAGCCAAAGAATAGAAGCTGATAGAAGCCAACACAAGAATGCTATTTGATGATTTCAAAGTGATTGTAATCCCCGTAGCGGGGGTTAGTGCCGTCAGTGCACGTCATGCGATGCACTGTAGGCATTACTCAAGGTTCTTTGCAGCTTCCCTAGCTGCAACCCCTTTCATTCCTTTTACTGTGCCTCTGTTCATATTCTCTTTCTTCCATCTTAATCTCCTCCACCTTCTCCTAGCAGTTGATTCATAGTGCAACTGCGAGGTTCTCTTCCTGTTGCAACTTTCAAAACTTTTTACTGTCAAATTTCAGGTCTGAATGACCTTATAGGTCCCAGCGCTTGGCCTTTGGCCTAAATTCTATATTCAATTCTATTCTTAAAGTTATTATTCAGTTAGCTAGATGGCAAACAATCGAGCCGTCGGGATGTTTAACGGTTGTACAATAGGCGAGTGTTTACTGATAAATTAAAAAGTTTGGAAAATGAAATCTCAGCAGATTTTATATAAAGAAAAATTGAAATAATTTGATTTCGTGAATTTTTGTATAATCAAGGTTCTCCAAAGACGGAAAATAATCTTCGAAAAATACTAGAAAAAAATCATTCAACGTTTGTAGATGGATTCATGGTTTGATAAAGAACTGGTCCGCTGGCATGGTCACTAGTGTCGTGACATGCCGTTCAGATGTCGCGAGTTCGCGCCTCCTCCCCCAGGGCGATGAAAAATCACTGGTTCTGTATCGTGATCAGTTACTGTCGCAATGTGGGGGAGTCTGCTGCGGTGTGAGGTTGAAACCAACATATTCTTTGAAAGCTTAAAGAATTTCAAGTTAATGGCCCCTTTGGTGTGCTTATTCCATGTGAATAGGTTTCATCTACCGAAATAATAATAATAATAATAATAATAATAATAATAATAATAATAATAATAATAATAATAACGAGTTTTAGATAAATGAAAAGTGGAAATAATTTATTACGTGATAATGTTGTGCAGTCGCGGTTCATCAAAGAGGGGAAAAATAATCTTTGCAAAATACTAAAAGAAATAAGTGAAAATAAAGCAAAAAATAAAACTATTTTAAGAATGACATTAAAGAAATATTTACGAAAAACTAGTTTTTTTAATGACTTTCATCACCTTTCATTGACAGAAAAATAAATGGATATTTTTTATTCGTCTGAAAGGTAAAGAGTGTTGAAATTCAGTGTTCGAAGATGTAGGATGGAAATCTCGGACTTCTAAAAAGGAATATTAAGCCACAAATATCGTTCGACATCGAATTCGCTATACCTTGGGAATAATTTAGACCCAAACGGAATGATAATTCATAAGTGTATCTGTCCCTGCTGGGATTCAAAGCTGATGTACTTAAAACTTATAATTCACCAAATGGACTTATTACTTATGTAGGCTAATTACTTATATAGGCTAATTCCCCTTTGGTGTAAGTTATTCCCAAGGGTTAGGGAATTCGATATTAAACCATGTTTTTCGCCACTATATATATATATATATATATATATATATATATATATATGTGTGTGTGTGTGTGTGTGTGTGTGTGTGTGTGTGTGTGTTTTGTGTAAATATAATACATATACAGTATATACTGTGTATATATATATATATATATATATATATATATATATATATATATATATATATATATATATATATATATAATTTTATATATATACTGTATATATGTGTGTGCATGTTTATGTGTGTGTAAGCCAATGACCCAACAAAACTACAGATCTTATGAAAAAGTAAATGTATTGTAGAACCTCCCTTAATCATAAGAATAACTGCCTGTCCTTCGATCCATGAACTAAACACCATTATTCCCCAAAACAACCCACTTGGCACCTTCTGCCTGCAAGTTGCAAGCAACGCCACCGTCTTTTTTTTCCCAGCTCGGTTCGCTTTTATGGCGAGGTACTATCGATAAAAGACACGTTTCCCTTTGTCATTCGTCCGGAAATTTGATTCTTGGATTTTATGAGAACCCTGGGATCCTCTGGGTTCCTTATTTATGGACGGGAATTAAAGTTGCGTTGGCGAAAGGATCGTTTGACTGAGATGCTGCTTGTCTTGCATCTGTTGTTGGGGTAAATAAAAACCTCTGTGTCTTTTTCATTTGAGTTTCTTCTTGCATCCGTCATTAGGGTAAATAAAAGCCTCTGTGAACAGTATTTTACATTTTTGAGTCCTTGTCTGGCACCTGTCATCAAGACAAATAAAAGCCTCTTGTGTCATTTGCATTTATCTTTCCAGTTTCTTGTATCTGTCATTAGGGTAAATAAAAGCCTCTGTGTCTTTTTCATTTGAGTTTCTTCTTGCATCCGTCATTAAGGTAAATAAATTCCTCTGTGCATTTTTCATATTTGAGTCCTTGTCTTGCGTCTATCATCAAGACAAATAAAAGCCTCTGTGTCATTTGCATCCATCTTTCCAATTTCTTGTACCTGTCGCTAGGGTAAATAAAAGCCTCTGTGTCTTGTACATTTGAGTTTCGTTTTCTCGCATCCGTCATTAAGGTAAATAAATTCCGCTGTGCATTTTTCATTTTTGAGTCCTTGTCTTGTGTCTATCATCAAGACAAATAAAAGCCTCTGTGTCATTTGCATTCATCTTTCCAATTTCTTGTACCTGTCGCTAGGGTAAATAAAAGCCTCTGTGTCTTTTACATTTGAGTTTCGTTTTCTCGCATCCGTCATTAGGGTAAATAAATTCCTCTGTGCGTTTTTCATTTTTAAGTCCTTGTCTTGTGTCTATCATCAAGACAAATAACAGCCTCTGTGTCATTTGCATTCATCTTTCCAATTTCTTGTACCTGTCGCTAGGGTAAATAAAAGCCTCTGTGTCTTTTACATTTGAATTTCGTTTTCTCGCATCCGTCATTAAGGTAAATAAATTCCTCTGTGCATTTTTCATTTTTGAGTCCTTGCCTTGTGTCTATCATCAAGACAAATAACAGCCTCTGCGTCATTTGCATTCATCTTTCCAATTTCTTGTATGTATCATTAGGGTAAACAAAAGCCTCTGTCTTTGTCATTTTGAGTCCTTGTCCTTTACCTGTCATTAGGTTAAATGAAAGCCTGTGGCTTTTTCACTTGCCTCTCCTCATCTTGAAACTGTAGCCTAATTAGGGTAAATAAAAGCATCCGTATCTTTTTCACTGTCCCTCTTATTCTTGCAGCTTATTCTTGCGTCTGTATCTTTTTTTTTTCATTGGTCTTTCCTTTCCTTACATCTATCATGAAGACAAATAAAAGCTTCTGTGTGTTTGCCATCCATCTTTCCCCTTTTTTGCATTTACTGTATCTTTAGGGAAAATAAAAGCCTCTGTGTCTTTTCAACTGTCTTCCCTTTTCTTGCATCTGTCATTAAGGCAAATAAAAGCCTCTGTGTCTTTTCCATCTGTCCTGCCTTTTCTTGCAAACTATTATATTAGAAATAAAAGCCTCTGTGTCATTTGCATTCATCTTTCCAATTTCCTGCATCTGTCAGTGCGGTAAATAAAAGCCTCCGTGTCCTTTTAATTGCGTTCTCGTTTTCCAGTGTCAGCCGAAAATACGCCATTTCTCAGCTGTCAGGGATCAGCTGACTTTTACCCCGATATTGAGAGGAACAGAGAGAGAGAGAGAGAGAGAGAGAGAGAGAGAGAGAGAGAGAGAGAGAGAGAGAGAGAGAGTCCCAGATACGATTGGCATTCTTTTCAACCGTCTGAGGTGGAGTGACGTTCACTTTTGGGGAAGTTGAATTTCAGGGTTTATTTATTTATATCTATCTGTTTATTTATTCTGTTATCTACTTAGTTGCTTCTTTATTTATTTGGTAATTTATTTATTTATTTATTTATTTATTTATTTATTTATTTATTAGGAGGATGTATCACTTTCACAGTCAGATTATTCATCTTTGATTATTCCTGTTTCGTGTGCTGTTTATTTTTGCTTTATTTTCCCATATAAACTTATTCGTTTTTATTTGTATTTTACATTTTACATTCCTACTGGTATTTTGATATTGAGATATTACGTGGGATGTCTTTTTTTATTGTTTGATCTTGCAATGGCGGGTTTTCTCAACGTGGACACAAATCAAAATTAATTCTGGCGTAGATACACCATTCCGTTTATTTATATTTACTTTTATCTGTTATTATATATATATATGTATGTATATGTATATATATATATATATATACATATATATTTATTATAAATGTATACATATATAATTATATGTGTGTATATATGTATGTATTATGTATGTATATATATATACATATATATAAATATATATGCACAAATATAAAGATATACATACACACACACACACACACACACACACACATATATATATATATATATATATATATATATATATATATATATATATATATATATATATATATATATATATATATATATATATATATATATATATATATATATATATATATATATATATATATATATATATATATACGAGTATAACCTCAAGTAGTGCCTCCAGTGCACCGCTTAGTGGAGCGAACGGAAAAGTAGCAGAAAAGTAAAAAAAAAAAATCGATCTTTTTTTTTTTTTTTTTTTTTTACCATTCTCTGTTTTTCCTCCCTCCCACACAGCGGTTTTTCCCGGGTGTAAAAATATTTATTTTCCTCAGGATTTGAGGCTTAGGCGGTAAATCCTGGTCGAATTTTTTACTGAGGGGTTTTTTTAAGGATGGGAAAAGACAGAATTCTCCTGGTGAAGGATGATAAGATTATTATTATCATCGCGGTAGAAAAAGAAATATTTGCTCGTAAATTCATTTAGATTTTGATTTAGGTTTTCCGAGAGGAAGTGGAGTAGGTACATCTCACCTCTAGAATTAGCGTGAAGTATTTTTTGAATGAATGTCTATATATATATATATATATATATATATATATATATATATATATATATATATATATATATATATATATATATATATATAGATATATATATAATATATATATTATATATATATATACATATATATAAACATACATATGTATATATTTATATGTATATATATAATATATCTATACTGTATATATACATATACATATAGGCTACATACACATATACATACCAGTTTTGCTGCGGTCCAAGTTATATGTAGATATTCGCCGAAACCTTTTGCATTAATTCTACAGATAAGATGTAGTCCACGTATCTTCATAAATCCTAAATTAAAAACTAAATTAATCACGCTTAGATTTTGTTTCTGCTACGACGAAAATCCTATTATCCTTCGCCAGGGTTTTGTCTCTCTCCATCCTTAAAATCCTTCCCTTAGTAAAGGTTAGAGTAGGATTTCACCACTTAAGCCTCAAATCCTGAAGAAAATAAGTATTTTAACTTCCAGGAAAACCGAGATAATGATTATTATTATTATTATTATTATTATTATTATTATTATTATTATTATTATTATTATTATTATTAAAGTAGTTTAACCAGACCACTGAGTAGACATTATTATTATTATTATTATTATTATTATTATTATTATTATTATTATTGTTATTATTATTATTATTATTATTATTATTATTATTATTATTATTATTATTATACCCTGCAACCACGTCCAGAGGATGACCAACGAGCTGGTCGAAACATGTCGACGGTACCTACAATAGAACCTGAACCCAGACGAACGATTTCTGATTGAATATTGTAATAAAAGACTTCCAATATTCCGCACTGTCCTTTTCCAACATGAATATCGGCCAGTTACTGACTAACATCGCTGAGCCTGAAAAGCGAATCATAAGGAGGATAGAAAAGACACTATATAAGATAAATTCGCATAATACAGCCATCCTTTTTAATAAGACCTGTTTAAAAGAGGGTCTACGCCCTTCATATTATTATTATTATTATTATTATTATTATTATTATTATTATTACTATTATTATTATTATTATTATTATTATTATTATTATTATTATTATTATTATTATTATTATTATTATTATTATTTAACCAGACCACTGTGCTGATTATCAGTTCACACAAGGCTGGCCCCAAGGGAAATGTTTTTATTTTTATTTATATTATTTATATTTCCTCGATTAAATTACAGTT
>NC_089744.1:23000000-23007500 GCF_040412425.1 Macrobrachium rosenbergii | reverse complement strand
TATATATATATATATATATATATAGAGAGAGAGAGAGAGAGAGAGAGAGAGAGAGACAGACAGACAGAGACAGAGACAGAGACAGGGTATACGTATTTATAATGCTAATCGTTCGAATGAAACATCGAATGTACAATTCTTCACACATTTACTTGGCATCTCTCATTAGGAATCAGAAAAGGAATTCCCTTTATCTAAAGCACAAATTATCCTTTGTTGGCGCATTCCCGTCCCCTCCCCCTCCCCCCTTTTATCAAATCCATTCATTTGCATAAATGAAAACGAGGGATTAAATGAGAAAGCTCAAGAGTTATTTAATTATTTAATCACCAGTGTTTTAGAGAATTGTTGGAGTGGGATGAATCAGCATCAGAATGAGGTTAAAAGTGTTGCAGATGAAAACCTGAATCTATGCTGCGGTTTAATGGTTTTTAGTTTATATATAAATATATATATATATATATATATATATATATATATATATATATATATATATATATATATATATTTATATATATTAAATGTAAGTGCATTATATATATATATATATATATATATATATATATATATAATATATATATATATATACAGTATATATGTATATATATATATATATATATATATATATATATATATATATATATATTAAACATAAAGTTCATATTACACTCCCATCTCCAACTTCTAATGCAAAACAAACTAGCCCACCAGACCGTTAAAAGTTCAAGTGATCCTATAACGCATTATTTAACCCCTCTTACAAACCTAAAATTCCTCCCCACCCCCAAAAAGCTTAAAGGTTTACCGGTCTTTTCGGCAGTTCATGACTTGGCCCGCGTAATATCCTCATGGCCTCTTTGAAACGTTCATCTCCATACTCCTTTTAAAGTTCGGCCTTCCTGTGATTACAAACATGGGTCGTTCCAGCATATGCGGGGATATTGTTGAGACTAATAATAATGGTTATTGATGTTCAACGACGTCTACAGCAAAGCCTTTTAGCCGCTGGGGCAATGTGATATAAGTAATGGCTGATGCTGCTGGAAGGTAAGCTGGAATGAATACTATGTTAGGTTGTGATTGGGTATGTTTTATATAAATTGTATATATATATATATATATATATATATATATATATATATATATATATATATATATATATATTCTGACTCACCAACCATGCTCTGCCCGGGAAAACTCAGAATGACAACTGAAAAACTCTCTCTCTCTCTCTCTCTCTCTCTCTCTCTCTCTCTCTCTCTCTCTCTCTCTGATATTCCTTTAATTTGTGGAATGTGGATGCCTTATTCTTGGACTTGTCGAATTTATTTAAGGACAGAGTCTAAAGAAAGCTAAAATGGTCCTCTCTCTCTCTCTCTCTCTCTCTCTCTCTCGTAAACTGGCAACTCTTGCCTTCCGCATTCAGGACAGTCACAATCTTTTCCTCGAAGGGCATTCGCGACGCTCTTTTTCCTTCTCGTGTTTAGTTCCTCTGGCTCTGATGGCCTATTAAGATACCTAATGGCAAGACGTTTCTTTTATGAGTCATATCTTTCAGATTCCGTTCGACTTTACACAAGTGTTTTCCCTGACGACCCCCCAGGGACCATAAGCCGTTGTCCTTTTTTAATTTTTCCTGGTTCTTTCTTCCAGGGATCCTCTGGAACACTCTTCTGGAACTTGACTTAGAATCTGCGGCATAAGGAGTTTCATGGCCCTGGGACTATCTTTCAGAGGTCGTCTGGAACACTCTTCTGGAATTTGACGTAGTGTCTTTGGCATGATTTACATGAAACTTTCTTCTCCTTTGCGCTATCCCTGTGACCTTCTTCCAGAGGTCCTCTGGAACTTGACTCAGAATCTTTGGCGTAAGGAGTTCCATAACCTTTCTTCTTCCTTGCCTTATCCCTGAGACTTTCTTCCAGGAATCCTCTGGAACACTCTTCTGGAACTTGACTTAGCATCTGTACCATATAACTTTCTTTCAGAGATCCTCTGGAACTTGATTTGGTATCTGTAGCGTGTGACCTTCTTCCAGAGATCCTTTGGAATATTCTTCTGGAACTTGACTTAGAATGTTTGGCATAAGGAGTTCCATAAACAGGTTATGGAACTCCCTGTGGCACAGATACTAAGTCAAGTTCCAGAGAATGTTCCAGAGGAACTCTTGAAGACAGTCGAAGGGATAATACAGAGAAGAAAGGTTTATGGAACCCCTTAATCCAAAAACTGTTAGTCAAGTTCCAGAAGAGTGTTCCAGAGGGCCTCTGGAAGAAAGTTACAGGAATAACTCAAAAAAGGAGATACAGAGTCAAGATCCAGAAGCGTGTTCCAGAGGATCCCTGGAAGAAAGGCGTTGGGTTATGAAACTCCTTATGCCAAAGGCACTAAGTCAATTCCAAAAGTGTTCCAGAGGATCTCTGGATGAAAGTCTCGGGGAAAATAAAAAAAAATAAGAACGATTTATGGTCCCTGGGGGGTCGTCACGGGAAACACTTGCGTAAAGTCGAACGGAATCTGAAAGATATGGCTCATAAAAGCCACGTCTTGCCATTAGACGTCTTGATAGGCCATCAGAGCCGGAGAAACTAAACAGGAGAAGGAAAAAAGAGCGTCGCGAATGCCCTTCGAGGAAACGATTCCGACGCTATTCTGAATGCGGAAGGCAGGAGTTGCCAGATTACGAGGTTATCACACACACAGAGAGAGAGAGAGAGAGAGAGAGAGAGAGAGAGAGAGAGAGAGAGAGAGAGAGAGAGAGAGACCATTTTAGTTTTCTTTAGACTCTGACCATAAATGATTAAATCTGTCATACCTAGGTTGAACTATAATTTAGCATATTCCGTGGCAGTTCAAAGATCAACGGCCTTTTAAAATTTACATTTTTCATCTTGATACCTTTATTGTCGACTACAAATTAATTTATTATCATCATATTTTTGCTGGCCACTTTATGTCCATAATCTCCTTCTGATTCTGTGGTTGTAACTTATAGCTTTGTTGCCAAACTATTCTTTTCTCTTTATCAGTCACACCCTCTCTCTCTCTCTCTCTCTCTCTCTCTCTCTCTCTCTCTCTCTCTCTCTCTCTCTCTCTCTCATCTCGATTGTGTTTTTTTGGTAATGTTTCTCTCTCTCTCTCTCTCTCTCTCTCTCTCTCTCTCTCTCTCTCTCTCTCTCTCTCTCTCCCTCTCTCTCTCTCTCTCTCTCTCATCTCGATTGTGTTTTTTTGGTAATGTTTCTCTCTCTCTCTCTCTCTCTCTCTCTCTCTCTCTCTCTCTCTCTCTCTCTCTCTCTCTCTCTCTCTCTCTCTCTCTCGTGTTTTTGGTGATGTTTCAATCTCTCTCTCTCTCTCTCTCTCCCGATTGTGGTTTTTTCTCTCTCTTCCTCTTGTCTCGAGTGTTTTTTTTTTTTTTTTTTTTTGGTGGTTTCTGTCTCTCTCTCTCTCTCTCTCTCTCTCTCTCTCTCTCTCTCTCTCTCTCTCGGTTATGTTTTCGGCAGATCCTTCAATCCTTCCTGCCAATTGAAAGCTTCGCTCACATCTTTCACATCTTTCCCCGATGTTCTCATCTTCAAAGCATTCTCGAACGAGATAATGTAATTCAATCAGGTTCTATTTCTGTGAAGAGCAATTTCTGCGTTTCTTCTGCTTGCAATATCGCGCAGTGCCCCCTTTGATGAAAAGTAAGCATGACATCCATCTTCCGTCGGCATTTTGTGTCTTCAGAATGCTTGAAATTTTCTCGGAGATATTACTCGATTCGTGTTGGGTTGCCTGCTTGAAATATTTACGTTGATTTTTTTTTTTTTTTTAGATGCTGTTAAGTTCTGTTCGGACCGACGTCTTTATCCCTAAATTGTCTGTGAAGTCCCGTTCGCACCAGCGTCTTTATCCCTAAATTGTTTGTGAAGTTCTGTTCGTACCGACGTCTTTGTCCCTAAATTGTCTGTGAAGTTCCGTTCGTACCAGCGTCTTTATCCCTAAATTGTCTGTGAAGTTCTGTTCGTACCAGCGTCTTTATCCCCAATTGTAAGTGACAGCGTCGTTATCCCTAAATTGTCTGTGAAGTTCTGTTCGTACCAGCGTCTTTATCCCTAAATTGTCTGTGAAGTTCTGTTCGTACCAGCGTCTTTATCCCTAAATTGTCTGTGAAGTCCTGTTCATACCAGCGTCTTTATCCCTAAATCGTCTGTGAAGTTCTGTTCGTACCAGCGTCTTTATCCCTAAATTGTCTGTGAAGTTCTGTTCGTACCAGCGTCTTTATCCCTAAATTGTCTGTGAAGTTCTGTTCGTACCAGCGTCTTTATCCCTAAATTGTCTGTGAAGTTTTGTTCGCACCAGCGTCTTTATCCCTAAATTGTTTGTGAAGTTCTGTTCGTACCGACGTCTTTGTCCCTAAATTGTCTGTGAAGCTCCGTTCGTACCAGCGTCTTTATCCCTAAATTGTCTGTGAAGTTCTGTTCGTACCGACGTCTTTATCCCCAAATTGTAAGTGACAGCGTCTTTATCCCTAAATTGTCTGTGAAGTTCCGTTCATACCAGCGTCTTTATCCCTAAATTATCTGTGAAGTTCTGTTCGTACCAGCGTCTTTATCCCTAAATTGTCTGTGAAGTTCTGTTCGTACCAGCGTCTTTATCCCCAAGTTGTAAGTGACAGGGTCGTTATCCCTAAATTGTCTGTGAAGTTCTGTTCGTACCAGCGTCTTTATCCCTAAATTGTCTGTGAAGTCCTGTTCGTACCAGCGTCTTTATCCCTAAATTGTCTGTCTTTATCCTAAAATTGAAGTTCTGTTCGTACCAGCGTCTTTATCCCTAAATTGTCTGTGAAGTTCTGTTCGTACCAGCGTCTTTATCCCTAAATTGTCTGTGAAGTTCTGTTCGTACCAGCGTCTTTATCCCTAAATTGTCTGTGAAGTTCTGTTCGTACCAGCGTCTTTATCCCCAAATTGTAAGTGACAGGGTCGTTATCCCTAAATTGTCTGTGAAGTTCTGTTCGTACCAGCGTCTTTATCCCTAAATTGTCTGTGAAGTCCTGTTCGTACCAGCGTCTTTATCCCTAAATTGTCTGTGAAGTTCTGTTCATACCAGCGTCTTTATCCCTAAATTGTCTGTGAAGTTCTGTTCGTACCAGCGTCTTTATCCCTAAATTGTCTGTGAAGTTCTGTTCGTACCAGCGTCTTTATCCCTAAATTGTCTGTGAAGTTCTGTTCGTACCATCGTCTTTATCCCTAAATTGTCTGTGAAGTTTTGTTCGTACCATTGTCTTTATCCCTAAATTGTCTGTGAAGTTCCGTTCGTACCAGCGTCTTTATCCCAAAATTGTCTGTGAAGTTCTGTTTGTACCAGCGTCTTTATCCCCAAATTGTAAGTGACAGCGTCGTTATCCCTAAATTGTCTGTGAAGTTCTGTTCGTACCAGCGTCTTTATCCCTAAATTGTCTGTGAAGTTCTGTTCGTACCAGCGTCTTTATCCCTAAATTGTCTGTGAAGTTCTGTTCGTACCAGCGTCTTTATCCCTAAATTGTCTGTGAAGTCCTGTTCATACCAGCGTCTTTATCCCTAAATCGTCTGTGAAGTTCTGTTCGTACCAGCGTCTTTATCCCTAAATTGTCTGTGAAGTTCTGTTCGTACCAGCGTCTTTATCCCTAAATTGTCTGTGAAGTTCTGTTCGTACCAGCGTCTTTATCCCTAAATTGTCTGTGAAGTCCCGTTCGCACCAGCGTCTTTATCCCTAAATTGTTTGTGAAGTTCTGTTCGTACCGACGTCTTTGTCCCTAAATTGTCTGTGAAGTTCCGTTCGTACCAGCGTCTTTATCCCTAAATTGTCTGTGAAGTTCTGTTCGTACCGACGTCTTTATCCCCAAATTGTAAGTGACAGCGTCTTTATCCCTAAATTGTCTGTGAAGTTCCGTTCATACCAGCGTCTTTATCCCTAAATTATCTGTGAAGTTCTGTTCGTACCAGCGTCTTTATCCCTAAATTGTCTGTGAAGTTCTGTTCGTACCAGCGTCTTTATCCCCAAGTTGTAAGTGACAGGGTCGTTATCCCTAAATTGTCTGTGAAGTTCTGTTCGTACCAGCGTCTTTATCCCTAAATTGTCTGTGAAGTCCTGTTCGTACCAGCGTCTTTATCCCTAAATTGTCTGTGAAGTTCTGTTCGTACCAGCGTCTTTATCCCTAAATTGTCTGTGAAGTTCTGTTCGTACCAGCGTCTTTATCCCTAAATTGTCTGTGAAGTTCTGTTCGTACCAGCGTCTTTATCCCTAAATTGTCTGTGAAGTTCTGTTCGTACCAGCGTCTTTATCCCCAAATTGTAAGTGACAGCGTCGTTATCCCTAAATTGTCTGTGAAGTTCTGTTCGTACCAGCGTCTTTATCCCTAAATTGTCTGTGAAGTCCTGTTCGTACCAGCGTCTTTATCCCTAAATTGTCTGTGAAGTTCTGTTCGTACCAGCGTCTTTATCCCTAAATTGTCTGTGAAGTTCTGTTCGTACCAGCGTCTTTATCCCTAAATTGTCTGTGAAGTTCTGTTCGTACCAGCGTCTTTATCCCTAAATTGTCTGTGAAGTTCTGTTCGTACCATCGTCTTTATCCCTAAATTGTCTGTGAAGTTTTGTTCGTACCATTGTCTTTATCCCTAAATTGTCTGTGAAGTTCCGTTCGTACCAGCGTCTTTATCCCAAAATTGTCTGTGAAGTTCTGTTTGTACCAGCGTCTTTATCCCCAAATTGTAAGTGACAGCGTCGTTATCCCTAAATTGTCTGTGAAGTTCTGTTCGTACCAGCGTCTTTATCCCTAAATTGTCTGTGAAGTTCTGTTCGTACCAGCGTCTTTATCCCTAAATTGTCTGTGAAGTCCTGTTCGTACCAGCGTCTTTATCCCTAAATTGTCTGTGAAGTTATGTTCGTACCAGGGTCTTTATCCCTAAATTGTCTATGAAGTTCCGTTCGTACCGGCGTCTTTATCCCTAAATTATCTGTGAAGTTCCGTTCATACCAGCGTCTTTATCATTAAATTGACCGTGAAGTTCCGTTCGTACCAGCGTCTTTATCCTTAAATTGACTGTGAAGTTCCGTTCATGCCAGCGTCTTTATCCTTAAATTGACTGTGAAGTTCCGTTCGTACCAGCGTCTTTATCCCTAAATTGTCTGTGAAGTTTTGTTCGTACCAGCGTCTTTATCCCTAAATTGTCTGTGAAGTTCCGTTCCAACCAGCGTCTTTATCGTTAAATTGTATGTGAAGTTTCGTTCGTATCTGCTTCTTTATCCCTAAATTGTCTCTGAAGTTCCGTTCGTACCAGCGTCTTTTCCTTAAAATGTCTATGAAATTCTGTTCGCACCAAAAACTTTATCCCTAAATTGTCTATGAAGTTCCGTTCTCGGGACTTGACTTATGAGAGATAATATTTTGGAACGATAGAGTAAGAGTAATTCTAACGTACTTGAAGCGAGATTACTCCTCGTGTGAGGTGGATGATTAAAATGTAAACAACATTCTGTTGTG
>NC_089744.1:22985000-22995000 GCF_040412425.1 Macrobrachium rosenbergii | reverse complement strand
AATAATAATAATGATAATAATAATAATAATAATAATAATAATAATAATAATAATAATAATAATAATAATAATAATAATAATAATAACCATATTCTTTGGAAGCTTGAATTTCAAGTCAGTGGCCCTTGTGGTGGGCTTATTCAATATAAATAGGGTTCATATTCTGAATAATAATAATAATAATAATAATAATAATAATAATAATAATAATAATAATAATAATAATAATAATAATAATATTCTTTGGGAGCTTGAATTTCAAGTCAATGACCCCTGTGGTGGGCTTGTTCAATATGAATAGGGTTCATATTCTGAATAATAATAATAATAATAATAATAATAATATTCTTTGGAAGCTTGAATTTCAAGTTAATGACCCCTGTGGTGCGCTTGTTCAATATGAATAGGGTTCATGTTCTGAATAATAATAATAATAATAATAATAATAATAATAATAATAATAATAATAATAATAATAAAAAAAGGTTAGACTTCTCTGTCCATTGACATGCCTAGAAATACTAATTTCCAAAGAGTGTGTGTGTGTGTGAGTGTGTAAGAGAGAGAGAGAGAGAGAGAGAGAGAGAGAGAGAGAGAGAGGGAGAGAGAGAGAGAAGGAGGGGGTAACGCAAGGAGCAATTATCAGGTGACGAATATAAATCCCTGCAGACGGGTAGTGCCGTCAGTGCGCCCCATGTGGTACACTGTAGGCATTACTTAAGGTTCTTTGCAGCGTGCCTTCGGCCCCTAGCTGCAACCCCTTTCGTCCTTTTACTGAAACTCCTTTCATATTCTCTTTCTTCATCTTATTTTCCACCCTATCCTAACAATTGATTTATAGTACAACTGCTTTGAGGTTTTCCTCCTGTTACACCTTTCAAACCTTTTACTGTCAATTTCCATTTCAGCGCTGAATGACCTCATAGGTCCCAGTGCTTGGCCTTTGGCCTAAATTCTATATTCAGTTCAGTGACGAACTTAAATACCCACCTTATTTAGACCTGTCATATTTAGGCCTAAAGACTCTTACAAAATCATTATATAATGTCAGAGAATAATGTGCGCGAATAGATCCCTTAATAATTTATTTAAGGAAAATTATTTTGAAAAAACTCTTCCTCTTAAAACCGCCTGAATTGTAATATTCTCACGCCGTCAGCCTTTTGTTGTACTTTGTAAACATGTCAGAGCTGTGAAAAACATTCGATGATACATATTAATGAATTCGAAAGTAGTATAAGTCCTTTTTGCATATTGTTGGATTTTATCCAATAATATGGCAGAGAAATTTATTAGCATTGACATTACTTGACACGTCTTCATAAGAAAACAAACGATTATCGAACGCAAAAGACATTGAATGGGAAATATATATAT
This sequence comes from Macrobrachium rosenbergii, assembly GCF_040412425.1. Classification (NCBI taxonomy): domain Eukaryota; kingdom Metazoa; phylum Arthropoda; class Malacostraca; order Decapoda; family Palaemonidae; genus Macrobrachium; species Macrobrachium rosenbergii. The sequence goes on along the minus strand of NC_089744.1, from coordinate 22,993,623 downwards.
ATATATATATATATATATATATATATATATATATATATATATATATATATATATATATATATCTTTTAATATGAATAGGCACGACCAAAAATCTAGGCTAAGCCTTTCTCCAGGAAAGATTTCCCAAACGCCTCTCTCTCTCTCTCTCTCTCTCTCTCTCTCTCTCTCTCTCTCTCTCTCTCTCTCTCTCTCTCTCTCTCTCTCTCCTTGCCTTTTGAGAGAGAGAGAACGCAGGAGCCATAAAATTTTATTTCTCCCGCCATAAAATAAAAAAAAAGTAGGCACATCATCCCTACTTCAGCTCATATAACATTCCATTCTTTTAAGCCTCTGGGGAGATTTGGTAAGACGCTCTGTTTCCCCTCCTCCTCCTCCTCCTCCTCCTCCTCCTCCTCCTCCTCCTCCTCCTCCTCCTCCTCCTCCTCCTCCTCCTCCTCCTCCTCCTCCAACCTGATTTGAAATGGAAATATACCATCCATATTTTATCTGAGGCGCAGGTGAACACATATGCATATTTGAGATTGAGAATCATGGGTTTTGGATGACATGTTGATGCCAGTAGCTGTCTGTCTTCCTTGCCGGCCATTTGTCTGTGGGTGTTGGTTCATACATGGATAGGAAGGAAGTGTGTTTGTATACATACAGACATATATATATATATATATATATATATATATATATATATATATATATATATATATATATATATATATATATATATCGAATAAAAGGAGCCCATAGAAACGCCAAAATGTGGAAAATAAAGGCTATATTTCAGAGGCCAAACTCTCTCTCTCCTCAGGCAAGTAGTGAATGAGAGAGACAGTTTGGTCTCTGAAATATAGCCTTTATTTTCCACGTTTTGGCATTTCTATGGGCTCCTTAATATTTGACGGAATTCTCTTTTTACAGAAAATATTTCACACATTTCACATTATATATATATATATATATATATATATATATATATATATATATATATATATATATATATATATATATATATATATATATATATATATATATATATATATATATATGGTGCATCGACACTACAGTAAAACTTGTCATAAACTCATGTCTATATCTTATTGCCAACATATCACAAACAGGTTGAATACAAGTGAATTATTGGTAGTCCTAACTAGTGTTTCATACAATTATCCAGCATTGGTCGAAGAGTCATTTTCCACTCACAGTCGTTGACATGTTTGTGACATGTGTGCAACAAGTGGCCGACATGTATACAAAAAAAAATCAACGACTTATTGGTAGTCCTAACTGTTGCTCCGTATGATTACCCAGCATTGACCAAGGATTTATTCTCCACTCACAGTCTTTGACTTGTTTTCAACATGTTTGTGACATGTATACAATAAGTGGCCCACATATTTACGAATAAGTGAATTACAGGTAGTCCTAACTAGTGCTTCATACAATTATCCAGCATTGGTCGAAGTTCATTATCCACTTAGCCTACAGTCATTGACTTGTTTGCACCATGTTTTTGACATGTATACAAGTGGCCAACATGTATACAAACAAATCAACAACTTACTGGTAGTCCTAGCTTTTGCTCCATATGATTACCCAGCTTTGGACGAGGATTTGTTCTCTGCTTACTGTTGTTGACTTGTTTTCAACATGCTTGTGACATGTATAGATAAGTGGCCGACATGTTTATGAACAAACTGAATTATAGCTAGTCCTAACTAGTGATTCATACAGTTATCCAGCATTGGTCGAAGTTCATTATCCACTTACTTTTGTTGATTTGTTTTCAACATGTTTGTGACTTGTAGGGTATAAGTGGCCGACATGTTTACAACATGTGTATGTGTTTGCAACAAGTGAAAAACTTTTATTGATTTGTTTTCAACACGTTTGTGACATGTAGGTTATAAGTGGCCAACATGTTTACAACATGATTTTATGTTTGCAACAAGTGAAAAACATATTTACAACATGTTGTACTGTACTGCAGACTCCCTCTAATGGCAACCACATCATGCAGCTAAAAATACAAATCTCAACTTTGCAACATCTACATAAAAAAAAAAAAACATACCCTGGGTAACGGATTTCCATTCCAGCCGAAAAGTCTCTGATCCTTTTAGTCAGGAGGCAGTTTTTTCATGGCTCTATGAAATTTTTTACTGAGTTTTTTCTTGGGGGGGGGGAGGGGAGGGGAGACATTTTTCGCACCGAGTCCCTAAAATGAAAAATAACTAGAGAAAGGAAAAAAGCGAATGGGACTTGGGAGAGCCTGATAAAGCGTTCCTCCCGAGGCTATGAGAAGGACGTAGCGGAGAGAGAATAGGAATGATTGTTCGATTATAAAAAAAAAGATAAAAACTAAAAACAAAAAACTTCACTGCTGTTAAAAACGAATGGAAACTTTATTCCGAGAGTATCGGAGTGGAATTGTTTTTTGTGTCGGATGTAACAAAGATCCCTTTTCAAAATAAGGCATTTGCGAAATTCCAGATAGCGGAAGTAATATAATATAATATAATATAATATAATATAATATAATATAATATAATATAATATAATATAATATAATATAATATAATATAATGTAAGTCAAATTTCTTTCGCAAAAAGCTCATACATAAAAAAACTAATGTAACTGAAATATAATTTAATATATAATGTAATATAATATAATATAATTTGACAAGAAAGTCATACATAAAAAAACTAACATAACTGAAATATAGTTAAATATTATATAATATAATTCGAATTTCTTTGACTAAAAGGTCATACACAAAAAAACTAATGTAACTGAAATGTAATTTAATATAATACAGTATAAGTCGAATTTCTTTGACAAAAAGGTCATACGTAAAAAAACTAATGTAACTGAAATGTAATTTAATATAATATAGTATAAGTCGAATTTCTTTTGACAAGGTCATACATAAAAAACTAATGTAACTGAAATATAATTTAATATAATATAAAAGAAGTCGAATTTCTGTTGACAGAAAGCTCATACATGAAAAAAATTAATGTAACTGATGCTTTAATTTTCTTTAAATCAATTTACGTTTTCGATTCATTAATATTTTGGATATATTCTCCACTGAAGACACTGAATCCGAATTTGGGAAATAAATTACAGAAAAGCTTCCCGTAGTGAGGGTAGGCATTACTAAAGGTACTTTGCAGCGTCCCCTCGGCCCCTAGCTGCAACCCCTTTCATTCCTTTTACTGTACCTCCATTCACATTCTCTTTCTTCCATCTTGCCATCCGCCCTCTCCTGAAGATTATTTCATAGTGCAACTGCTTTGAAGTTTTCCTCCTGTTACACCTTTCAGACCTACTTACTCTCAATTTCCTTTCCAGCGCTGAATGACCTTATAGGTCCCAGTGCTTGGCCTTTGGCCTAAACTCTGTATTCCATTCCATTCCTGAGAAAGTTACACAGAACCGAATCCTGATATGAAGTAAGAGATTCTCTTTTTCATTCTCCCAATTTGAATCAAAGTTCAGCGCTGAAAAAATATAACTTCGTCTGATTTGAGATTCGTTCGCTGTTCGTCCGAGCTAAGAGGCCTAAGAGAGAGTGAGAGAGAGAGAGGAAAACAATAAGAGAACTTCGGAAACTTTGCTAACTTCACAGTGCATCAGTGAAAGTAGCTTAAATTCGGCGTCTTAGTTCCGAAGTAAGGAGATGGGTCCGCCTTCTTAGGAAGTCTGTTGACTCTGTCGTGTGAAATTGATGGAATCTTGTCCCTGGGGGAACTAAGGTGGTAAAAAGGAATCTGTTTCAACTGACATTATTCTGTTTCTATTCTTGCTGTAGACAGTTAAGGTACTTTTTATATGTCAGAAGCACAGTTGCTCTTCTGCTGTTTACAAAATAGATTTTTTTTTATTCTCTTCTGCTGATTACAAAATAGAATTTGTTTCATGCTCGTCTGCTGTTTACAGAATAGAATTTGGTTCATGCTCTTCTGCTGTTTACAAAATAGAATCTGTTTCATGCTCTTCTGCTGTTTACCAAATCGAATTTGTTTTTATGCTCTTCTGCTGTTTACAAAATAGAATTTGTTTCATGCTCTAATACTGTTTCTATTCATGCTGTAAACAGTTGTAATTCTGTATCAGAAGCTCATTTGTTCTTCTGCTGTTTATAAAACTGAGTATTTGCTCTTCCAATAAGACAGCTAAGTCAGTTGGTTTTGAAATTCTATTCAAAATTTATCACCTTAAGTTCCATTGTTGATCACATTTTCATGCGGTTTCAGCTCATATTTCTCGTAACGAAACGTTTCTCTGCATCAGAACTTTACAATGACCAGTAGCATAACGCCTTATGATTACAAAAATGTAAGGAGAGTACGGAAGTGCATCATACGAGCTAAGTAAATCCTCGTCTTTATATGACGGATATATTTAATCTTTAGCCTCTAAAGAAACGCGGAAGTACAAGATCTTTCATTTTGTAACTATATATATATATATATATATATATATATATATATATATATATTATTTATATATATATATATATATATATATATATATACACATACATACATATACATATATACATATATATGTATGTATATATAGATATAACTATATTATATATATATATAGGTATATACAAATATAAATATATATAAAATCATTGCTTTTATCATTTCTGAATCTTTATCAGCACACATTTGCACGATGATTATCATCTCTTAAATAATCAGAGACACTTAATTTCCCAGCCTCCCCAGTATTTTCCACCCCCTCCCCTCCCCCCATCTCAAAAGGAAACGAAATTCTCGTAGGCCTACGATCAAGAATTTTAAGAATATACATCAGATATCTTCTCTCGTCTCAAGAGCGCGATCTGTATTCCGGTCCCTGTTGCTTCCAATACAGTAATCCCGGTTATAAATTCAGCCACACTGCGTTCACGCCACTTTTCTTGCTCTGTGCAAGGCCTTATCCTTCGTCTCTCTAGTTCGTCGTGCTAGAGCATGAAACAGGCAGTTTCACTCCAGTTTCACTCTTCGAAACAGGGTTCGCATCTCAACGCGTCTTCTCCTTCACATGAAATGAAAACCAGACGAGGAATAATGGATGGAAACTCGAAGTGAAGAGATGCAACACATCTCATTGCGGGAGCTTCTTCACATACAAGATATTTGACACATGGAATAAACTGCCACCAGAAGTTGTCAACAGCAACAGTGAGGAAGAAGAGTTGAAAAGAAAATTACACAAAATCATTTGAACACCGTGAATGAACAGCAAAACCTGCTCCTAGAGATAAGCGAACACATGATGTCTCCTCGGATGGACTACTAATAAGTCTTTGAGACATCCTAATCCTTGTAAATCCTTGTAACTCCTGACAAACAAGCACACGCATACACTTATAAACGAGTTTTGTTTTCGTTTTGATTCAAGTTCCTGAGTAGGAGAAATTCCTTCTTAGCTGTTATGTGAAACGTAGGATTTTTACCGAATGTTTTGCACTCTCGTTTTCTCTTATTGCGTAATTTCAATGCATCACTACCGTAATGCTATTCTCCTCGCATTTTGATATATTTTTGTACATTAATTTAATTTAATTTCTCTTTTTTACTGAGCGAGATCATCTTTCTGTGTTTCCCGTTACCTCCTCTTACTTCTTCCTAATGAACACCTTAATATTCTTTGGAAGCCTCAATTCCTTCAAGTCAGTGGCCCCTTTGGTGGGCTTGTTTCATATGAATAGGGTTCATCTTCTGAATAATAATAATAATAATAATAATAATAATAATAATAATAATAATAATAATAATAATAATAATAATAATAATAATAATAATATTGCGTTGAATAAATGCCAAGAGGAGTTCTAGTCCCCACCGCATATAAATGTATAACAAATTGTTTTTGAAAGCATGCAAATTCTTAAAAACCTGTTTGTCCGTACTGTTGACATATCATTCAGACCCAACATTAAATTTCGAAATCAATATGTCGAAGTCAATATTGCTCTTTACATATAATTCAGACCCAACATTAAATTTTCAAATCATTATCTCGGAGTCAGTATCATTTATAACAGATAGTAATGCTCTTTTACCAATTGGAATATCAAGCCATGAACTGTGTTCATTACTCAGTTCCAAGATGTTACAAAGATCCCGTGAGACCTTGCATTCATTATAAGACAGTTTCTTACTGACGAATAATCGTACGTGATGGAAAGTTTCGGATTTCCTCGTCTTAAAAATTTAAGGCTGGAGGCGATTTGAAGTTCCTCTTCAGAATCCTTGCTTTGTCAAGCTGGTAAAATTGTTCTATTTCTCATTTTTAGTTTTCTATAAAAGAAAATTATTGTACCGGCTTTGTCTGTCCGTCCGCACTTTATTCTGTCCGCCCTCAGATCTTAAAAACCACTGAGGCTTAGAGGGCTGCAAATTGGTATGTTGATCATCCACCCTCCAATCATCAGACATTCCAAATTGCAGCTCTCTAGTCTCAGTGGTTTTTAATTTATTTAAGGTTAAAGTTTGCCAAGATCGTGCTTCTGGCAACGATATAGGATAGGCCACCACAAGCCATGGTTAAAGTTTCATGGGCCGCGGCTCATACAGCATTATATCGAGACCACAGGAAGATAGATCTATTTTCGGTGGCCTTGATTATACGCTGTAGCGGCAGTACGGAAAACTCGATTGCGCCGAAGAAACTTCGGCACATTTTTTTACTTGTTTTTCTTAGGAACAGGAATCAGAAAGGAATAATCAGGAATCTTTATCAGAGCCTGATTCCTGCATTAGTCCACTGGCCGTCATACAGTCTCTCTCTCTCTCTCTCTCTCTCTCTCTCTCTCTCTCTCTCTCTCTCTCTCTCTCTCTCTCTCTCTCTCCTCTCTCCTGGGAAACAAGCAGCGTCGGAAATTGCATGAATTAATTCTTTCCAGCGCGGGGAGATATATACTGCTAACTACGCGGACCGGAAAAGCATTTTTTGAAAGAAGGATATGTAATTGTTACGCAACCAAAACATCCTCGATTTACATAACGGCTTATTTCTGAAATGAATGAAAGGTTGAAATGGAATTTCCCGAGTCCTGAATTTCGTTGTACAGTTAAAGTTGCTTGTCCTGTATTTTAACAGTTTTATTTTAACATTTCAGTAATGGAATGCTTAGGTTGTGTAATCACTCCCAACAGCCCGATTCTCTTCTTTTCAGGTCGTTTCTTCTGATGGTTAGAATATTTCCACAATTATCTAGACGTCGTAACCACATTGTTATCCATAACCAAGTTTAACAACCATGCGTCATTTCTTGTTAACCAGGATAGATCATTACAATAGTTTGGTTAAGATTAAATGCCTCCCTGAAAAGATAAAGTCAATATTTTAATTTTTAGTTTTCTGTAAAAGAAAACTATTGAGATGGCTTTGTCTGTCCGTCCGCACTTTTCTGTCCACACTTTTTCTGTCCCCCTTCAGATCTTAAAAACTACTGAGGCTAGAGGGCTGCAAATTGTTATGTTGATCATCCACCCTCCTATCATCAAACATACCAAATTGGAGCCCTCTAGCCTCCTCAGTAGTGTTTATTTTATTTACGGTTAAATTTAGCCATAATCGTGTGTCTGGCAACACTATAGGTACCAGCAACGCAAGCCACCACCGGACCTTCGCCGAGTTTCATAAGCCACGGCTAAGAGGTTCATGGGTCGTGGCTGAGGCCACAACCGGACCCTGGGTGTTTAATGGGCCGCGGCTAAGGGTTTCATGGGCCGTGGCTGAAAGTTTCATGGGGGCTTCAGAAACGCCTCCTTCCTGGGAAGGGAGGGAGCATTCTGAAAGGCCTTTCTGTTTGGGATGCAAATGGCGCTCTGGAAGAAGCCCTTCCTGCTGAGGATGAAAGTCGTTTTGTGAAAGGTTTCCCTCTTGGGGCTGAAAGTGGCCTTCTCAAAAGGGTCCCCTTCCTGGGGATGGAAGTAACTTCTGAGTAGCCTTCGTCTGGGGATGGAAGTAACTTCCGAAAGATCTCTCTTCTGGGGATGGAAGTAACTTCTGAGAAGCCTTCCTCCTGGGGATAGAAGTGGCATTTTGAAAGACCTCCCAATTTCGGATGAAAGTTGCCCTGAAAGGGTCCCTTCCTGGGGATGGTAGTAACTTCTAAGAGTCCTCTCTCCTGGGGATGGAAGTAACTTCCGAAAGATCTCTCTTCTGGGGGTGGAAGTAACTTCTGAGAAGCCGTAACTCCTGAGAAGCCTTCCTCTGGGGATGGAAGTAACTTTCGAAAGATCTCTCTCCTGGGGGTGGAAGTAACTTCTGAGAGGCCTTCCTCCTGGGGATAGAAGTGGCATTCTGAAAGACCTCCCAATTGGGGATGAAAGTTGCCCTGAAAGGTCCCCTTCCTGGGGATGGAAGTAACTTCTGAGTAGCCTTCCACTGGGGATGGAAGTAACTTCTGAAAGGTCTCTCTCCTGGGGATGGAAGTACCATTCTGTATGAGAAGAAAGTTCGTCCGTCGTTCATGCCATCAACATCCGCTTTCGTAACTCTTCAAGGATCTGTAAGGGGTCTGCCAAAACTGTAAACATTATCCGAGAAAATTATGATAGATCCCTGGGCAGGGTCGTGGGTGGTTTTCAA
>NC_089744.1:22970000-22980000 GCF_040412425.1 Macrobrachium rosenbergii | reverse complement strand
GGTGTGGGAAAGGGGGTTTTGCAACAGATAGATAAATAAATGATATCTAATCAATTTTCTTACAAGAAGACTTCTTGAAATGATCCTGGGGGAAATGCAGCCCATTCCCAAGAAGTCGACCAAAATGAAGCTCTACCTCTAGGTGGGGGTAGTGCCTTCAGTGCACCTCTTGCTGTGCACTGCAGGCATTACTTGAGGTTCTTTGCAACGTCCCTTCCTTAGGCCCCTAGCTGCAACCCCTTTCATTCCTTTCACTGTATCTCCATTCATATTCTCTTTCTTCCTTCTTGCTAGTCACCATCTCCTAAAAATTGTTTCATAGTGCAACTGCTTTGAGGTTTTCATCCTGTTACACCTGTCAAGCCTCCTTTACTCTCAATTTCCCTTTCAGCGCTAAATGACCACATAGGTCCCAATGCTTGGCCTTTGGTCTAAATGAAAACCCAACAGTTGCGCAAGAAGTAATATATAGTTAGAGGTGTTGGACATCAAGATTGAAGAAAGGAAGAGGGAACGGAGGCATTGTAAAAGGCTAAAAAGTATGTGGAGTTAGGGGCCGAGGGGATGCTGCAGATACCATTTAGCAATGCCCACAGTGCACCCCAAGAGGCGTACTGACGGCGCTACGCCTTGACGGGGAAAAATTACAAAGTAATGAAATATAATGTTGCCTAAAAAAACAAAATATCTGCAAACACTGATCTTGGAAGAGGATCTGTCTCTAATGGAAGCCAACGAGAAAAATAAAAATAAGAAGAAAGAAAACACTCGATAATCCTTTCATGTCCAGATACTTCTCCGGGGGAGAAAGTATTCCGAAGAGAAAGGACATGGAAAGCATTTCGGGGAGAAAGGTCACAGCAGAAGCAGCATCGAATGAAAAGGAGAAAAAAAAGAAAGTACATTAAGCCTGTTTTTTTTTCCTACGCTATTGTTGTTCGCTTTGAACCAAGAGCTCTTTGAAAAGGCTTCCCCGAAGGTCTTCGCAGTTGTGTTCTGGTGTTGACAGTCGTAGTTGTGATGGGTTTTTCTTTTAAAAGGTATCGGTTTTTTCTGCATGAAGAAGAATTTTGATGGATTGGAAAGTGTGTGTATGTATGTATGTATATATCTGTCTATAAATAAAGACAAAATCCACGAAGGAAAGGGAAACACTTCGTGGATTTTGTCTTTTATTTAATTATTCATCACGTTCCTTATTTTCGTGATTCAGTTATACATATCTATCTATCTATCAATCTGTGTATCTATCTATCTATCTATCTCTCTATCTAATATATATATATATATATATATATATATATATATATATATATATATATATATATATATATATATATATATATACACACACACACATTTCAATCCATCAACATTCTGCATGCAGAATAAACCGATATATACACACATATAATGTACACATGTATTATATATATTGAATATATATATATATATATATATATATATATATATATATATATATATATATATATATATATATACACATATATACACTGTATATGGATATATATAAATATCTTCCATATCTAGTATCTCCCAAGACAACTGGTAAACAGAAGAAAATCAACAGAATATATTTACACAGAATGAGACAGAATCTGTTGACATTTTGTTGACAGATGGATTCAATGCCCGGTGTCATGTCATTTGGGAAAATACTCTTTCATTTTTTTTCTCTTTTAATTCCTAGTTCACTTGCAGCTAATATTTTGGTATTCATATTTTTCTCTTATAATTCCCAGTTCACTTGCAGCTAACATTTTGGGAAAATACTTTCTTTTTTCTTTTCATATTTCCCAGTTCACTTGCAGCTAGTATTTTGAGAAAATAGGAATCTTCTCGTTTCCTCTTATATTTCCACATTCATTTATAGTGGGAAAGTGGCAGTCAGAACGTTGAAGAAAGAGGTTTTGTGCCGGCCCATTACATTTCTTCTACTTCCCAGTCGACTGTAGGCTCTGGAAGTCGGCTGGAAGCTGTTATCATACATTTCAATCCCAAAAGGGGTCTTTCTTTGGGCCTCTTGGGAAGAATTCTCGATTTATTTTTGTTTGTATTGTCTCTGGAAACTTTTCGCATGTACGTCAATCCTAAAAGGGGTCTTTCTTTGGACTCATTGGAAGAATTCTTGGTTTATTTTTATTTTCGTCGTTTCTCATATTTTTTTAGAAAGAGTACTTGTAATTTCACTTTCCATACTGATATTAATTTATTAAAGGAGCTTCAAATCGCTGACTGCCTTCCTCCTTTTTTTTTTTTTTAGACGTTTCAATCACAGATCCCACCGTTACCTCTCTTCTGTGTGTGTGTGTGTGTGTGTGAACTTCAAGAATCGTACTAATTCACAGATACTTATATGCTCTCTCTCTCTCTCTCTCTCTCTCTCTCTCTCTCTCTCTCTCTCTCTCTCTCTCTCTCTCTCTCTCCATAAGATTTTATCTCTAACCCTCCCGAATATTTTCTTGGCCTCCATTACCCAGCCAAAGCTCGCCTATCCTTCCATCCTACGAAATAAAGGATCGTCTGAAAGGTGTATTACATTACGTAGGATTTTTCCGGTCCATTACACATTACGAGATGTTTTGGTGTTTCAACAAGAAGCCAGTTTCATCATTCAACTCTTTAGTTATTCTTTGTTATGAGTCTTCTTTGTTTATATGGTAGGGCTTAGGAAGGCATATAGCAAATTGGAGGCCTATGTTAAGATGTTGGTCTGTGCAAGGGTAAAGCAAACTTATATTATCTTGTTTGATTTTACCTGAAAGCTTTAACGTTAGAGGCTAAGAAGTCAAGTTGGTGACGTGAAATGTGTGTGTGTATATATATATATATATATATATATATATATATATATATATATATATATATATATATATATATATATATATATATATATATATATATATGTATATGTGTGTTTGTATGTGTGTGCGTGTGTGTGTATATATATATAATATATGTGTATATATATATATAAATACATAATATATATATGTGTGTGTGTGTGCGTCTGTGCCTATGTGCTTATATGTATTAAATTAGCATCTTCATATTCTTGAAAACAATGTCAGATTATTTTATATTTTACTTACACCTTTTTAAAAATTTAAAGCGGATTATTAATATCTTTAACAATGAATTAAACAGTGCCAAAATGACATCAAAATTACATCAACGAAGATATAAATGATTTGAGTGAAACGCCAATCAAAGATTTGAATAACTGATTGAGAGAAACAAAGAAATCCATTTAAAATAAAATATTCCTGAGCATTAATTGTTTCATGAGATCTTGTAGAAATTATCTGGAATAGAAAATATTCCTCCGTTATACCAACAAAGATATTAAAAGATTACTGATCGAGAAACGGATGATACTTGTTTTTTTTTTAAACAATTTCCTCTTTTTTTATTGTTACACACACTTCAGGTAGCAATGTTTGATAATAATAATAATAATAATAATAATAATAATAATAATAATAATAATAATAATAATAATAATAATAATAATAATAAGATACAATTATTATTCAGGTAAAGACCATATGCTGATTCAAAATTCAGGTGTAGTTTGCTAAAAATAAAAAGTGAATAGCATAATAATAATAATAATAATAATAATAATAATAATAATAATAATAATAATAATAATAATAATAATAATAATAAGGAAGGAGACCCTCTTTCAAGCATGTTTTGTTGAAAAGATGGCTGCAATATGGAAATTGATTTTATACTGAGTTTTATCAACTTTTCTTATAATTCTCTTTTCCTGCACGTCAATATTGGTCAATAGTCGGCCAATGTTCATAATTCGGTGGATATAAACTGCGTATTTCTTACAGCAGAAATTCTTTATTTTTCTATTACAGTAGGTTACTGAAACCTGGGTTGTAAATTCGTAGATTTTCATGATGGTATCCTTTTTTTTTTTTGGTATTTCTTTTTTTCTGGCGTCTATTTCTGGTATTTTCGGTATCGACATATTTTGACCAGCTCGTTGGCCATCTTCTGGACGGTAAAAAAGAAATACCACCAAAAGTAACATTAGCACGGTGAAATCTACGGATTTACAAACCCAGGTTTCACTAACCCACAGCAGGAGAGGATAAAGAATTTCTGCTGTAAGAAATACGCTGTTTATATCCACCGCAATGTGAACATTGACTAACTATTGACCAATATTGACGTGCATGAAAAGCTATTGATAAGAAAAAATGAGAAAACTCAGTATAAAATCATTTCGCATAATGTAGCCATCTTATTCAACAAAATGATGGTGATAATAATAATTTTTTAGCAAACTGTACCTGAATTCTGTATCTGCCTGTGGTGTCAAGCTGAAAGATCGTAATAATAATAACAATAATAATAACAACACCAATAACAATAATAATAATAGTAATTATTATTACTATTATTATTATTATTATTATTATTATTATCATCATTATTATTATCTTTCAGCTAGTCACCCCAGGCAGATACAGAATTCAGGTACAGTCTGCTAAAGAGGAAGAGTGAATGGCAGCATTCACTAATAATAATAATAATAATAATAATAATAATAATAATAATAATAATAATAATAATAATAATAATAATATTCAATTATTTTTCAGCTAGAGACCACGGGCAGATACGGAATGCAAATAATAATAATAATAATAATAATAATAATAATAATAATAATAATAATAATAATAATAATAATAATAGTCTCTTCTGTATACATTGGAGTGACAGAGAAGGGAATGCTGTAATGAACGAGCAACTCACAGCAGTAGACCATAACACGTTATAAAATCTTCATCTCAGCTAACACACATATAAGTATAAATTTTAACAGCAATACACCACTGCTTGAATTACGTGATGACAAGTGAATTAGTACAGCTTACTTGAGTTAAGTGATATTTATGACTGATCGTAAATCTCGTCTTATCTCTCGATGTCCTCTGCGCTAGCTGCTTGGGAGAGAGAGAGAGAGAGAGAGAGAGAGAGAGAGAGAGAGAGAGAGAGAGAGAGAGAGAGAGAGAGAGAGAGCGTCATTCCTCCTTTTTTATTCTTCTGCAAAAGAAAACTATTGAGGTGACTTTTTCTGTCCGTCTGCACGTTTTTCTGTCCGCACTTTTTCTGTCCGCCCTCAGATCTTAAAAACTACTGAGGCTGGAGAGCTGCAAATTGGTATGTTGATCATCCACCCTTCAGTCATCAAAAATACCAAATTACAGCCCTTTATCCTCAGTAGTTTTCACTTTATTCAAGGTTAAAGTTAGCCATAATCGTGCTTCTGGCAACGATATAGGACAGGCCACCACCGGGTTTTAGTTAAAGTTTCATGAGCAGAGGCTCACACAGCATTATACCGAGACCACCGAAAGAAAGATCTGTTTTCGATGGCCTTGATTATACGCTGTAGCGGCTGTACAGAAAACTCGATTGCGCCGAAGAAACTTAGGCGCATTTTGTACTTTTCTTTATTTTTTTAGCAACCCAGTTAGACCCAGGTAGTAATTGCTTTCAAAATTTTGCCTCCATGCTTCCGGATAAACTGATGGCGGCGTCTACGTATTTCTGTTTCATTTTTCTGAATTCGCTGCGCAATTGCATTTGATTATGAAAGCGTACAGGGTAATTTTGAAATGCACTTGAATTTGCATTACTCCTGATAGTCCCTCTCTCTCATTCCTCGCTGTCACTACAAAGACTACTAGCCTGAGATAATCTTAAAACTCTTGATGTGTATATATAAATATATAAATATATAAATATATATACTATATGCATTAAGCTACAAACGTCCTTTAATATCCAATTCGCTCTGCCTCGGAAATAATATATTTCCATATATGTTACCCGAATGGGAATTTTTTAGCTGAAATTATTATCAACTACAAAATTCCCCTTCGGGTGACATATATGAAAATATATTATTTCCCAGGCAGAGCGAATTGGATATTAAAGGACGTTTGTAGCTTAATGCTTGTATATATGAATCACGGGGATGTGATAAAATTCATTCATATATACACATACATACATTTTATATATATATATATATATATATATATATATATATATATATATATATATATATATATATATATATATACTGTATACATATATACATATATATATATATAGATAGATAGATAGATATTTATATATATATATATATATACAGTATGTATATATATATATATATATATATATATATATATATATATATATATATATATATTAAATTATGTTCATATACATATACAATATAATTATATATTTATATGTTTTATATATATAGATACATATATGTGTGTGTTTATGTATCTATATATATATATATATATATATATATATATATATATATATATATATATATGAATATGAATATGAAACAAGCCCATCAAAGGCCTCATTGACTTGAAATTCAAGCGTCCAGAGAATACCGTATGGTGTTCGTCTGAAACGAGGAATGATTATTATCAGGAATTGAAAGCCATAACAGCAAGGGTAGTTGACCATTCTGGTCATGACAGCTACAGAGACTGAAAATTATGTTGAAACAACTGTTAGGAGACGGTCGAGGAAGGTAAGATGGAAGAAAGAGTATATGATTGGAGGTATTGTAAAAGGAACGAAAAGGGTTGCAGCTACGAGCCTACGGGACGCTGCGATGATCCCTAAGTAATTCTTACAGTGCACCGCGTGTGATTCCTTGACGGCAATACTCCCCCTACTGGGACCAGGTATTGCTGGATACTAGTGTGTATGTTCTCCATATGAATTTTACGTCTGTTGATGAATGGTCCTTTACCCAGTGACGTAGTGTAAATCAAACCTCCATTGTGGTAGATCGTTGCAAGTGAGAGAATCTTTTATGCACGAATCCTTATCTGGGAAACCTACTTGCAGGTATTAGAAAATCTTTACTCCGCTGGAGAAAGAAGTTGATAAAGCGCTTAGAGATAGATAAGTAGCTGTTTAAAAAGGTAGGAGATGTGTAGATCAGATATTTGTTAAAAGGCTTAGTGTTAAGCAGTGAAAGGAACTTAAAAAAAAAGGCTTCCTGTTGGTTTTTCTTGATTACAAAAAGGAGTTTTTCTTGATTACAAAAAGACATTTCACAGCATCCATATTGTCACAGCATCCATATTGTAAACAGTGAAAGGAATGAAAAAAAGGCCTTTCTGAAGGTTTTCTTGATTACAAAAAGGCATTTCACAGCGTCCATAATGTAAACAGTAAAAGGAATTAAAAAAAAAAGGCCTTTCTGAAGGTTTATCTTGATTACAATAGGGCATTTCACAGCATCCATAATGTAAACAGTAAAAGGAATTTTAAAAAAGACCTTTCTGAAGGTTTTTCTTGATAAAAATAAAAAGTATTTCGTAGCATCCATAGGCCAGCAATCTAAAAGAGGTCTTAAGTCACTGAGTCATTTCCGCTGAATATGTAAAACTAATTGACACAAAACCCGAAAACGAAGCAGATACAAAGTTAATGTTGATGGAGTGTTGTCAAGTGGTATTTCTTGTAAATAATGGGGTGCTGCAGGGAAATGTTACTTCGCCTTTGCTGTTTGCCTTTCTCAAGGTTTAGGTAATAAAGAAGGAATGATTTGAGGTGTAAAGCCATTTGATTTTGATTCAAAATCAGTTGTAGGAGACTATGAATGTGAAATAGACTCTTTGAGTGCTTTCAGACATAATTAGACAAAAAATACATGCTTAGAAAAGAAGTCTGAAACACCAAATCATTCTGTAAAAAAGTATCACTATAATGAAATTTATATGATGAAAATAAACCTGATACCGGTGCCACAATGAAAGAATCATTTTACCCAATATAATGTGGATTTTTGTATGGCATTGGAACTTCAAAAGTTGAAGGAAGATGCATTGCATTGTGTATTGCTACCCCAATACTATTCTCATTGCATTTTATTACATTTTTATCTATTTATTACTTTATTTTTTCCTTTTTTTAATAAGTGAGATCTCCTCGTTCTGTATTTCCCTGTACCTCCTCTTCTTCCTAATGAATACCATGTTCTTTGGAAGCTTGAATTTCAAGTCATTGGCCCCTGCTTGCTTGTTCCATATGAATAGGTTTCATCTTCTGAATAATAATAATAATAATAATAATAATAATAATAATAATAATAATAATAATAATAATAATAATAATAATAATAATAATAATTATTATTATTATTATTATTATTGTTATTATTATTATTATTATTATTATTATTATTATTATTATTATTATTATTATTATTATTATTATTATTATGAATTTTTAAGAACATTAAGGTCATTTTTGTAAAATTTCCTTTCCTATCATGACGGATGGTCGAGGTGAACTTTTATGAATACAGTTGCTTTCATTTTGAGAGAGAGAGAGAGAGAGAGAGAGAGAGAGAGAGAGAGAGAGAGAGAGAGAGAGAGAGAGAGAGAGAGAGAGAGAGAATACCATTACGGTATGTTTTATTATCCACGAGTGAATAGAGCCATTTGAGAACCATAGTTCTCTCCCATGAAGAAATATTTCCTTTAGAATAGCTCCAAGCGTTACGAAGCCTGCGAAATAATAAATTAATAAATAAGAGTATAAATAAATAAATAAATAAATAAATAAATAAATAAATAAATAAATAAATAAAAAACAGTTGATTACCAAGGGTCATTCGTTGGAAAACGAGAAACACCACCAATCATTAATGAAAACAAATGAAAGGTTGCTGATTCACTTCTTTAATCCATGAGGTTTTCCAGGTATTGTATTCGCGCGCGTCGCTGGAATTACCTGTAATCACCTGTAATTAGTGAGTCTCATGATTTATGGTGACCTTAAGTCTGTCTTTGATGTCATCCTTACGTATATTCCCAGCAAGGGAAGGGGAAACTCCAATTGGGATTGAAGGTGTAATGTCACGTATAATGTCACTTTGTCTTATGGGTAATTTACTCGTATCTTGTGTTGTTTCTCTTTTCGGATTGAAAGACATTTTTTTTTTCGAAATACAGATTCATATTGATTCTTGATTATTATATTAAAAGGAAGTCAATTCCTTAATTTTAAGAACTCTATTTGATTAGGAGTAATATGTGTCCATCTTGCTATTGTGATGTGTCTCATTTTGGATTGAAAAGTAATTTTTTTTTTAATTATAAATTCATACTGATTCCTGAGATTCCTGGTTAATATATTAAAGGAAGTCACTCCTTAATTCTAACTACTCTCTATTTGACTAGGAGTAACATTTGTTCATTTTGCTATTGTGTTGTTTCTCCTTTTGGATTGAAAGAGAATTTATTTTGAATTATAAATTCATATTGATTCCTGATTAATTTATTAAAAGGAAATCAATTCCTTAATTTAGAAACCCTATATATGATTTGGAGTAATATGTGTCCATCTTGCGTTTGTGTTGTTTCTCTTTCTGGATTGAAAAGGAATTTTTTTAATAATAAATTTATATGGATTCCTGATTAATCTATTTAAAGGAAATCAATTCCTTAATTCATGTATATGTGTATGTGTATATACAGTGTATATACATATATATACATATATATATATACACACACATAAAGATTATCGATCGTAATGTTTATTTTCAGGTACTGTGAATTAGAACACTGTACACTTCTTCACGTCTAAAATTATGAATGGAAACCAACATGAAATTTTTCTCCCTGTCAAAAACTGTACACGGAAAGCAATAAAACACTTGTGACGTAAAAAAAAATTGTAAATAAAACTCAGAATTAATAGTTCCATGTCGAGAATTATGAATGAAAACCGACGTGGATATTTTCATGTCAAAAGTGTGAATGATAACATGTAATCTATATATATATATATATATATATATATATATATATATATATATATATATATATATATATATATATATATATATATATATATATGTACATATATGTATATATGTATATAAATATGTATA
>NC_089744.1:22917500-22965000 GCF_040412425.1 Macrobrachium rosenbergii | reverse complement strand
TAATAATAATAATAATAATAATAATAATAATAATAATAATAATAATAATAATAATAATAATAATAATATCAACTCACAATTACGAGTGGAACAGGAATAAATTTCTGACTCACATCAGGATCGAACCCAGGTCTTTCAAATGAAAGACCAGGTAATTCCTTGGGTACAGTTGTACTCAGGTTCCAACTTCTTTTTTGGCTTGTGTGGCCTGGTTGGCAGCGCTCTGGTCTTTCATTTGAAAGACCTAGGTTCGGTCCTGATGTGAGTTAGAAAATTAATAATAATAATAATAATAATAATAATAATAATAATAATAATAATAATAATAATAATAATAATAATAATAATAATATAATTTTTTAAAATGTTAATTTTAGTTTCTCAAGTTAGATGTTAAATTTGAACGAAAACAAACATGTCAGCTCCCGCAGTGGGGTAGCGCCGTTAATGCCCCTAGCTGCAACCTCTTTCATTCCTTTTACTGTACCTCCGTTCATATTCTCTTTCTTCCAATTTACTTCCCACGCTCGCTAATAATTGATTCATAGTGCAACTGAGAAGTTTTCCGCCTGTCACACCTTTCAGATCTTTTCGCTGGTATAGCGGTTAGTGTCATGGCATGCCACTCAGATATCGCGAGTTCGCGTCTCCCCCAGGGCGATGAAAAATCACTGGCTCTGCGTCATGATCAGTTACTGCCGCAGTGTTAGGGGGGGCGGTCTGTGCTGGGAAGTTGAAACCAATATATTATTTGGAAGCTTGAAGAATTTGTTGTGCTTGTTCCATGCGAATAGGTTTCATCTGCTGAAATAAGAATAAAAAATAAATAAATTCTGTATTCTCGAAAACATGTCAGTGATTGAACCCTCCCTTCTGGAATTCTCCCAAGGAGGTTATGCTGTAGTGAAATGATATTGATTTTGTAATAAGCGTCGTGAAATTGTTATAGCCGGTGTAAGGGAGATGTAAAAGAGCTCATTAACTGCTATTTAAGGAAGACCTGGTTTTATAGGAGAGAGAGAGAGAGAGAGAGAGAGAGAGAGAGAGAGAGAGAGAGAGAGAGAGAGAGAGAGAGAGAGAGAGCCTAAAACTGATTTTCATTCCACTTATCATTCCGGCGACAGTAACAGTTGAATTCAGTTGCAAAGACGAGAGAGAGAGAGAGAGAGAGAGAGAGAGAGAGAGAGAGAGAGAGAGAGAGAGAGAGAGAGAGAGAGAGTAACAGTTAAATTCAGTTGCAAAAACGAGGGAGAGAGAGAGAGGTAACCAGAAAATTTTGAAGTTTTCAATTAATCAATTTCCTTAAAAACGATTCTTCGTGGATCAAGTGGAATTAAATATTTATAAGAATGGCCATATAATCTTAGAATGGTCCACAACACTGAATGTTATTAGCTACAGAATCTGGATGTTATTAATGAGGTTGTGGTTGTGGAGTGCAAACTATTTTACGTACTAGGCAATTCATTTTATATTGTGTCTTTATAGTAAGTAAATGATATATATTTATTTATATATTTGTGTGTGTGTTTGTGTAAACCTTTCATAAACTCATTAAGTAATTATTCACCCTGCATGATTTCCACTTTTCTCTAAAGGATAAAATATTATATATATATATATATATATATATATATATATATATATATATATATATATATATATATATATGTACAGTATATATACCTAAATATACACGCAAATATATTATATAATACCCCTTGGAGTATCTCCATGAAATATGTTAACTTTAAGCTTTTGCGCGAAAATTGTTTCCCTCCAAAATCTTTCGTGTGGTTTAGAGGCCGCTTCAGTTTCTCTCGGCAATTTACGTTCGCGAGTCGAGTGGCGCATTGACCGTAAATTCCGAAGGCGTAATTAAGACGGGAATATATATATATATATATTTTTCCGCTCCGGACCTGAAACACTTGAGTTCGGACCAATGATTTGTCCTGGGGGTGTTGGAGAGCCGGGGGGGGGCGGTTGGAAAGGAAAGGGAAGGGGAAGAAGCAGTTCACTGGAATTTCGCGGAGATTTTAGTTTCGCGAATGGTATAGTGATTTCTGATGGGTGACGTGATATTTTGTTATTTTTTATGCTATTGTTGTTGAAAGGGTGTTTATTTTATTCGTAGTTCACTTTGAATGTATACATATTATATGTGTTTATATAATATATATATATATATATATATATATATATATATATATATATATATATATATGTATATGTATATTATGTATATTTATGCATGTATATCCATATATATACATATACATAAATATTATATATTATGTATATATACATATTTATATAAATACATTACATATATTTTATGTATGGATATATATATATATATATATATATATATATATATATATATATTTATGTATATAATGTATATACATGTGTATATAATTTATGTAGACAAATATATATATATATATATATATATATATATATATATATATATATATATATATATATATATATATATACATACATATATATATACACACAACCAAAGAGAGTGAGAAAGAATTTCGTACAATCCCATCCTGCCTCAGGAAGGACCTTTTGTCTCCTCCTGCCTTCCTGCTTCTTCCTTCTTCTTTCAGCCGAACATCCTCCTCCTCCTCCTCCTCCTCCTCTTCCTCCTCCTTCTCCTCCTCCTGCTTCTGCTTCTCTTCTGCTACTGCTCCTTCTCCTTCTCCTGCTGAGTGGGACGCTAAAAAAAAAAGAAAAAAATCCCCAGTTTAACCTTTGACCAACGAGATACAATTTTCGGTCGCTGGTTCCTGGATTCCGCCTCTTGGCTTTCTGAGAGAGAGAGAGAGAGAGAGAGAGAGAGAGAGAGAGAGAGAGAGAGAGAGAGAGTATGAATGTAGAAAATAATTTTTTTTAGCTTACTTTAATACTAATCATTTCGTGTTAAAATCAATCTCTTGGTCAAATTAGTGCTTTTGAGAGAGAGAGAGAGAGAGAGAGAGAGAGAGAGAGAGAGAGAGAGAGAGAGAGAGAGAGAGAGAGTATGAATGTAGAAAATCAGTTTTTTTTAGCTTACTTTAATACTAATCATTTCTTGTTAAAATCAATCTCTTGGTCAAATTAGTGCTTTTGAGAGAGAGAGAGAGAGAGAGAGAGAGAGAGAGAGAGAGAGAGAGAGAGAGAGAGAGAGAGAGAGAGAGAGAGAGTATGAATGTAGAAAATAAGTTTTTTTTTTTCTTAGCTTACTTTGATACTGATCATAAAATGTACGTGCATTTTATATGAAGATCAATCTTTTGGTCAAATCAATGCCTATGAAATTTGAGAGAGAGAGAGAGAGAGAGAGAGAGAGAGAGAGAGAGAGAGAGAGAGAGCCAACAGATACGAAAATATAAAACAAGCAAATATCAACAGAACGATGAAAATATCAGTGATAATATATCCCTTATGACTTTGGCTGAGAGAGAGAGAGAGATGCGTGAAGATATTTGCATCATATCCCAATTAGATAAAGGGGTTTTAAATTACAAATAAAATACTTTGTAACCTTGAAAATCTAAACTATAGGTGAAACAGAGGTACCTGTATTAAGTATATGAAAAAATGAAAAACCACATTAAATATTAAATATATAAATACATTGGATATATATAAAAAATTAACAACCACATTAAATATTAAATATATAAGTATATTAAATATATATAAAAATGAAATACCACATTAAATATTAAGTATATAAATATATTGAATATATGAAAAACGAAAAACCAAATTAAATATTCAAGTATATTTCAAACATCTAAAAAATGCCACATTAGATAGTAAATATATAAATTCATTAAATATAAATGAAAAGCACAGACAATACAACCTCTAAAAATACTGACGCCGAGAGAGAGAGAGAGAGAGAGAGAGAGAGAGAGAGAGAGAGAGAGAGAGACAGAGAGACAGAGAGAGAGAGAGAAATAATTGAGCAATGAATTTTACACCAAAAGGTTTTATACTCTGCAAATGGATAAGAACATAATGGGGTGCATTCAAGCTAGAAGGTGATTTACATAAAGATCTAAAACGACAGAAAAAAAAGATTAAACTCAGTGTTGTAGGAGAGAGAGAGAGAGAGAGAGAGAGAGAGAGAGAGAGAGAGAGAGAGAGAGTAAATGAATTTGGATATCTGGCACAGTGTAAGCAGTTCGGCAGAGGAAGTAGTCTATTATTATTATTATTATTATTATTATTATTATTATTATTATTATTATTATTATTATTATTATTATTATTATTATTCAGATGAACCCCATTCATATGGAACAAGCCCACCACAGGGGCCACTGACTCCAAATTCAGTCAGTGGCCCCATTGGTCTAGATTCATGTGTATAGAGTACATTTCCTGAATAATAATAATAATAATAATAATAATAATAATAATAATAATAATAATAATAATAATAATAATAATAATAATAATAATAGATTCACAATTTCGTGAAAAACAATCTATGTAATAAAATTCCACAATTATATAGTAAATATATTACTATGTAAAATATGTAAAATACATATTTTACATAGTAATATACTTACTATATAATTGTGGATTTTTATTACACAATAATAATAATAATAATAATAATAATAATAATAATAATAATAATAATAACAACAACAACAACAACAACAACAACAACAACAACATTCCCTCCAGTCAAATTAAGCTCTAGGTATTTGCCTCAGCCGAAAAGCTTCCACTGTGCCAGATATCCAAATTCATTTACTCTCTCTCTCTCTCTCTCTCTCTCTCTCTCTCTCTCTCTCTCTCTCTCTCTCTCTCTCTCTCTCTCTCTGAAAAAACGCTGAATTTAATCTTTTTTTAGGCGTTTCAGATCTTTATGTATATAACATTCTGGGTTGAATGCACTCCATTATGCCCCCCATCCATTTGCAGTATAAAACCTTTTGTTGTAAAATTCATTGGTCTATTATTTCTCTCTCTCTCTCTCTCTCTCTCTCTCTCTCTCTCTCTCTCTCTCTCTCTCTCTCTCTCTCTCTCTCTCTCTCTCGGTGTCAGTATTTTTAGAGGTTGTATTGGCTGTGCTTTTCATTTTTATTTAATATACTGATATACTTAATAATCAATGTGGCATTTCATATTTTATACGTTTAATATACTTATGTATTTAGTATTTAATAATGTGGTTTTTCATTCTTTATATATTTGATATATTTATAAATTTAATATTAATGTATTTATTTTTTTTATATATTTAATATATTTATATACAGTATTTAATATTTAATGTGGTTTTTCGTTTTTTATATATTCAATATATTTATACGTTTAATATTAATGTATTTATTTATATTTTATAGATTTAATATATTTATATATTTAATATTTAATGTGGTTTTTCATTTTACATATATTCAGTATATTTGTATATTTAATATTTAATGCGGTTTTTCATTTTGTAAATACTTAATACTTACACCTCTGTTTCGCCTATAGTCTAGATTTTTAAGGTTACAGAATGTTTCACTTGTAATTTTAAACCTCGTCTCTGATTGAGATATGACACAAATATTTTGCGCTTCCTTCTCTCTCTCTCTCTCTCTCTCTCTCTCTCTCTCTCTCTCTCTCTCTCTCTCTCTCTCTCTCTCTCTCTCTCTCATTTGTTGCGTCTTGAGCGGAAGACATAATTGGTATGTTATTACTGATATTTTCTTCGTTATGGTAGATATTTTACCGTTTTACCTTTTTTGGCAGCTTCTCTCTCTCTCTCTCTCTCTCTCTCTCTCTCTCTCTCTCTCTCTCTCTCTCTCTCAGTGTCACGTTCAATGAAATCTGAAGGCAAAACATAACTAGACTTAACGAGTACATTAGTTTTCCTTTTATTTTTCACTTAAGTTGAAGCCTTAGGCCTACCACTTAGCCATTTCATTTGTAGGCCTATGGCCACGATTTCCAACGTAGATGGAGTATGGGAACTCTGTTCTGTAAGATCGCAGTCGTTTAGACGTAATCCACATACATAGGTCTAAGGCAGTGGTTATTAACCTTTTTCCAATCAGCAGTCAGTTCGCTCACCCCCTGAAGTGCTGAAATAAAAAAAAATAAAAACACAAAGTTGATATGATGTGTATTAATAAAAACCACATTTTTTAAATCTTCATTCACAAAGCTTAGAGTTAGGTTTAAATATAGCTCAGAGCACTGCTGTAGCAATGATAATAATAATAATAATAATAATAATAATTATTATTATTATTATTATTATTATTATTATTATTATTATTATTATTAATGATTTATTTATTTTTATTTATTTTTTTTTTTTGCAGAAAAAATAACATAAGTATATAAAAATATATTTTGCTTTAATTATTCATAGGTATCCTCGCACCCCTTGGAAAACGGCTTCGCACCCCCTAGGGATGCGAGCACCCCCTGGTTAAGAACCAATGGTCTAATGAATTCACGAATCCCTTATCGATCATGCGAACTCATAAACTGTTCATCATCCCGGGCGTTCTCCGGCGAGGAACCGTGCTGTTTCTCATAATTAAGGTTAACACTAGGTTCGAGGTTCTGAGGTACCCCCCCCCCCTCACTCTCGGGGTCACAGGGCGTGACCCCCGTTGGAGAAGTTGCTTTGAAAGCTTTTCTTTTACTCTTAGAAGGCCATTTTGTGCTGTGGTTGATTGTATGTGGTGATGGTTTATCTGTGGTCCTCGTTATTGTTAGGCATAGTGATTTGGAAACACTTCTAGCTGTCGAACTTTTCAGTTCGGGAGGTCCTTTATTCCTCACACCGTTGGACTGTAGAACAGCCTTCCAGAGAGTGTCATGCAGTTGGAACTTCAGAAGTTCAGTCGAACATGCAATGCATTACTACCCCAAAACAATTCAACTTGTATTTTAGTGTTTTACTTACATTTTTATGTATTTATCAGTTTGTTAATTCATCTCTTTTTCCAATAAGTGATCTCTTCTTTCTGTATTTCCCATCGCCTTCTTTCGAATGAACATATTCTTTGGAATCCTGAATTTGAAGTTAATGTCCCCTGTGGGCTTGTTCCATATGAATGTGGTTCATCTTCTGAATAATATTAATAATAATAATTCCTGTACTCTAACGTAGCAGTCTTTTATCTTGCTGTCTCGTTTTCCATTACTGCTCAATATATACCAGATACCAACTGGTTCTTTGTCAGTGACTTTCCAGATACTGTAAAGAATGAAAAACCTTCCTTACGTAGGCTGACAGAACCACTACTTTGAGGACCAAAGCTAAGAAATCGTTTCTTCTTGCGCAAAGACATCAAGGAAATGGAGACATTCGGTTTGTCTCCGTACTAATGGCTGTTGTGAAGCCTTTGATAGAACTTTCAGTGAATAGGCGAAAGATCCCGAAGTTCTCATTCATTCGTTATGTTGAAGAATATATGATTGGTAGTCTCACAGAAATGTGTAATGGTTCAGCATCTGGTTTCCTCAATAGGCCAATGAACTCATCAGTAGTATTGAAAAATGGATGATTATTTTTGGTATAAAACAGCTTTGATCTTTGAGTTGGGATATAATGGAAGAGAGAGAGAGAGAGAGAGAGAGAGAGAGAGAGAGAGAGAGAGAGAGAGAGAGAGAGAGAGAGAGAGAGAGAGAGAACGCTTTGAAAATTCTAATTCTTTATTCAGGCCCACTTACCAACCAGTTTTGTCTTAAATATTTTTGGATATTTTTGGATAACAAAACTGTATTCTTTAAATTTGGGCATAATGGACCAGAGAGAGAGAGAGAGAGAGAGAACTTTGAAAATTCTAATTCTTCATCCAGGCCCACTTACCAGCCAGTTTTGTCTTAAATATTTTTGGATATTTTTGGATAATAAAACTGTATTCTTTAAACTTGGACATGATGGACCATAGAGAGAGAGAGAGAGAGAGAGAGAGAGAGAGAACTTTGGAAACTCGAAGTTATCAGCTAGGCCTACTTACATCCAATCTTGTAATAAAAACGATAGGCCTATGGCTATAGTAAAACGAAGTTAACAAATATTACTTAGATATAGCATAACTAGGTCTATTAGTTATAAATGAAAACAGAAATATACTAACTAGTATCAAGGTGCACAAAATACTTATTATTTGTGGCTGGAGAGGTAGCGCTTAGCTAAGTTACACTATTTATAAAGTCTGGAAAAGTTAAATTGTATCGTTAAAAACTCAGTATCCCAAAGCAAGAGTAACATAGGCCTAAAAAAAATATATCTTAATTATTCACTGTTGATGTTGTATAAGTAACTGCGGGTAGAGCGTATCCTATTCCTCTCTCTACAAAAAAAAGACAGAAGTACATAGGCAAATAAAAAAAAGGTATAAAAATTATTTAGATTCAGCCCACCTTACGCCAAAAAAAAAATCCTAAAGTTATATTAGAACATAAAAAAAAACCATGTATACTTTCCTTCTTTCTTGGGGCTAAAACTTTTGAATAACGAGTTGGCGGAGGAGACGGTCTCTACGGGAAAAACTTATTTGAAAAAAAAAAGATAAGGCGAGATATAAGGTTTAAAAAACACTATCACCGGGGAACTATAATTAAATTTGGCTAGGCGTTCGTGTTATCCAGTTTTATATTTATTTAATTAAACTGAGTGTATATCTGTTCCCAAGGTAATGGGAGGTATATGTTTTGGTACTAGGGATTGAATATATTCTTGAAAGAAAATGGAAAGTAGTGTCCGTTTTCTTTCGTGTAGGGGATACTGTGCCAGTAAGTATATGGTGCGTTATTATTATTATTATTATTATTATTATTATTATTATTATTATTATTATTATTATTATTATTATTATTATTATTCAGAGGATGAGCCCTATTCCTATGGAACAAAGAATATTATGGTGTTCATCTGAAAAAAGTAACAGAAGGCAACAGGAAACACAGAGATGAATACATTATTATTATTATTATTATTATTATTATTATTATTATTATTATTATTATTATTATTATTATTATATTATTATTATTATTATTATTATTATTATTATTATTATTATTCATATGATGACCCTATTTATATGGAGAGAGAGAGAGGAAGAGAAGAGGAAAACAGTTGCATACATACCTATAGATATAGATATATATACTATATATATATATATATAGAGAGAGAGAGAGAGAGAGAGAGAGAGAGAGAGAGAGAGAGAAAGGAGACGTTATTAGCAAACAATGTTGTTTTGACTGCACTTCTAATAAGCCGTAATAAAAAAAATAATCACAAATGTTCTCAATTTTTTCCGCAACTACAATTGTCAATTATCTCATTATGAAAAAAATTCTATAGAGTTCAAAAGAGATTATAAAAAAATACGATAAATATATATAATAAAAAAAATACGCTTATATAACAGGTTCCAAAGTAAAAACGAAATTGACACTTTTTTGTTTAATGTTTTCATACTATTGACTAAAAATGGATGTTTGTTTTAAAAAAATAATAATGTTTTGCCACTTAGGGTAGTTTGTTATTCCGGGTGAAATGAAAGCAAAGGCTTTCTTTTAAAGAAAGTATAAATATATATATATATATATATATATATATATATATATATATATATATATATATATATATATACTGTATATATATAGAATTTTCAAATTGAAATGTAAAATTTGCTTGCGTTTTGAAATAAATTTTTTTATTATTTCATGATACATTATATCATATATTATATTTCATATTTTCTTTTCACAAGACAAGAGATATTAATGTTCGTCTCTCTCTCTCTCTCTCTCTCTCTCTCTCTCTCTCTCTCTCTCTCTCTCTCTCTCTCTCTCTCTCTCTCTGCCGCGGCAATCAGTGAGTGTAGTTAAAAGAACAGTCACTAGTTCTCTCTCTCTCTCTCTCTCTCTCTCTCTCTCTCTCTCTCTCTCTCTCTCTCTCTCTCTCTCTCTCTCTCTCCCCGTTAGCAATCAATGGTTGTAACCAAGAGAACAGTTACTATTTCTCTCTCTCTCTCTCTCTCTCTCTCTCTCTCTCTCTCTCTCTCTCTCTCTCTCTCTCTCTCTCTCTCTCTCTCTCTGTGTGTGGAAATTCAGGAATTTGGTCTAAAAAAAATTAATTGTTCGGAAGACCTTGCAAGATTCTGAAGGAAACAAATTAATACCGAAATTGATTTTACTTATTAATTATTATTCCCTCGTAATTATGACAGCCAGTTAAACCTTAATCAGATATTCCTGATGTTAATTCTACCTCAATATGCAGTTAATGTTTTGCCTAGCTGTCGAATTTCTCAGTTCCATAGGTCCTCCATTCCTCTAGCTCGTCACCAGCTTTGTGTATGTGTGTGTATGTTTGTGTATGTGTATGTGTGCGTTTGTGTGCCGCCAGCTGAGACGGGGATATTCATTCCCATAAATTGGACAATCAGTATTGATCTCATATTTATATTCGACTTCCTTCAACTGACTGTAATAAACGAGAGAGAGAGAGAGAGAGAGAGAGAGAGAGAGAGAGAGAGAGAGAGAGAGAGAGAGAGATTTCATCGGACCTGCGTTTAAGTAAACAATTTCAAGAGAAATGTTTCTAGGTTATTTTGATTTTGAGGTGAAATTCCTTGCTCATAAACAGGGAGAGATAGAGAGAGAGAGAGAGAGATATGAAGGGTTTCTTCTAAGGCATGAGAATAAGAGAACGGCATGAGGGTGAAATTATCCTGATGTATCTTACGGATCTCTCTCTCTCTCTCTCTCTCTCTCTCTCTCTCTCTCTCTCTCTCTCTCTCTCTCTCTCTCTCTCTCAAGTAGCAATAGTTAATGAGAATCGTATCCTTTTGTTCCTCTTACTTTCATTCTGTTATCTAACATAGATTACTCTCGGCAGAAAAATCTTAAAGCTAACCGCAACAGCAGCGCTAACTCCCTCTCTCTATCTCTCTCTCTCTCTCTCTCTCTCTCTGAACTGGGTCGTCACTTTTCCTTAAGACTTCCTCTCCTGTCAATTCTAATGTTTTCATTTAGTTTCCAGCTGCCTCTCTCTCTCTCTCTCTCTCTCTCTCTCTCTCTCTCTCTCTCTCTCTCTCTCTCTCTCTCTCTCTCTCTCTCTTCCCGGCTAGAAAGGAATCAAGCTAGCTAGCGTTAGGCCAGTACAGTTTTTTTTTTCTCTTTTTTTTCTTTTACAGCGTTCCGTATGTTTGAGGAATCTAACGATCTATTCTCTCTCTCTCTCTCTCTCTCTCTCTCTCTCTCTCTCTCTCTCTCTCTCTCTCTCTCTCTCTCTCTCCTCAGCTAGAAAGGAATCAAGCTAGCCAGCGTTAGGCCGATACAGTTTTTTCTCCTACTTGTTTTTACAGCGTTCCGAATGTTTGAGGAATCTATTGTTATAGGAGGAAAAAGGGACCAGAAATTCTTCTTCTCGCCCTCTCTGTTCGAGGCTTCAGGCCTTTATTTCATTTCGTTTTCAGATGAGGTTTTTTGACAATGGCCTACGGTCATTCCTGAACGCAAGCGTTCATTCACCAACGGCTCAGTGCAGTTTGTTTTCCTTTTTTTTTTTTCTTTTTTGCTATAGGCCTACGGTCATTCCTGAACGCAAGCATTCACCAACGGCCCAGTGCAGTTTTTCGTTTCCCGAGGAATTTTTTTCTTTTTTATATAGGCCTACGGTTCTTCCTGAACGCAAGCATTCACCAACGGCTTAGTGCAGTTTTTCGTTTCCAGGAATTTTTTTCTTTTTTGCTATAGGCCTACGGTCATTCCTGAGCGCAAGCATTCACCAACGGCTCAGTGCAATCTATTATTGTTGAACGCGCTTGCTTCGAACGAATAGCTACAAACAAACAGATACTAAACGAATTGTTCAAATTAATGGCGTTTGCGAACCGCTCCCGTGTGGAGCGCTTCTCTCGTTCTATTTAAAGTCAGAAATGTTCTAAAGAGGTCAGGGGGATGTTCATCGGCCGGTCGATCAATGAGGTTGAGATCTGCCTGCAGATGGCAGCACCTCCCAGCCATCGCAGCCAAGGAAGGCTGGTTTGAATTCCCCTTTTGAAACGAGAATGTAAACCTTATAATTGACATAGAGGTCGAGTAGCCCTGTTTATTCTGACCGTGCGTGTTGCATTACGCGTAATTAAATGTAATTTACGAGGGAAGAGAAATAAAGAGCGTAGCGGCCATTTTTCGTGAGATTCTCATCTCTTAAAGCGACAGTGAAATCAGTCGAAGACAGAGTGAGACTAATTTTTGTATCACGGCTCAAAATCATATAACGCGTTTTATTTTACAAAATACGCCGTAGATCTACTTCATATTGTTAAATCCAGTAGATACTAGTTAATTAAAGCACATGGATCGGAAATAAAGCAAATAAAACCGCTGAAAAGACGTTAGAAGCCATGTAGCTGATCTAGTGCTGACAGCAGCTACCGCCGCGGTGCAAATGATGATGGACGCCTTGGATAGAAGCCATTAGACCCATAAAGACGTAGACTCTGGTCCGGATGAACATTGCTCAATGGCTCTGAACATCGGATTTAGCGACTGACGAACGTCGCAAACGTGCCAACGGATGGAGGTACCCTCATTGTTGTTCTTGGGAGACTGCCATTCGCTGTAAATGAGGTACTTACGAGGGTAGACAGAGTTTTTTAGTGGCTAAGATGGTGGTTACGAGGGAGAAGATTTTATACCTCGTTCTCCGTTTCGGATTGATCTTGAGGTCTTGTGAGATTACGTTGGTAGAAAATGGTAGTTTAATGTTGTAGGTTATGTGTATGTGTATATATACTGTTTACATATATATATACACACACACACACACCTTTCCACCATATACATTTGACTTTATCAAAGGCAACAGCCTCTGCCAGCGTTCCATAACATAACAGTTGTTCACTTTCCCTTTTGTAAAACCAGGATTGTTGCAAGGATCTCTCTCTCTCTCTCTCTCTCTCTCTCTCTCTCTCTCTCTCTCTCTCTCTCTCTCTCTCTCTCTCTTTTTTTTCTTTTCTATTCTGTTCTTCCCAACTTACCCTCCTTGAGGAAAGAGACTATATATCTTTCATTTTTTTGTATATATATTTTTTTATTTACTTCTCTCGCGTTCAGGCTGTGTGAGTAATAGTGTATTCTCTTCTCGTCATTTGTTTCTCTTTGATGGGGGTTTGTTTCTTAGGCTGAATGAGAGTGTGACGCTCTCTCTCTCTCTCTCTCTCACAAGAATCGAAAAAGGTACATCTTTCCTTCGTTGTTCTATAGAGGAAATTCTCTCTCTCTCTCTCTCTCTCTCTCTCTCTCTCTCTCTCTCTCTCTCTCTCTCTCTCATAAGAACCTACAAAGGTACATCTTTCCTTCGTTGTTCTATAAAGGAAATTCTCTCTCTCTCTCTCTCTCTCTCTCTCTCTCTCTCTCTCTCTCTCTCTCTCTCTCTCTCTCTCTCTCTCTCAAGAACCGAAAAAGGTACATCTTCCCTTCGTTGTTGTACAGGGGAAATTCTCTCTCTCTCTCTCTCTCTCTCTCTCTCTCTCTCTCTCTCTCTCTCTCTCTCTCTCTCTCTGTAATGTATGTGAATCGAAAAGGGTACATTTTTCCTTCATTGTTCTGTAGAGAAAATGCTCTCTCTCTCTCTCTCTCTCTCTCTCTCTCTCTCTCTCTCTCTCTCTCTCTCTCTCTCATAGAATAAAAAAAAATTACACCTCTCCTTCGTTGTTCTAGAGAGGAAATTCTCTCTCTCTCTCTCTCTCTCTCTCTCTCTCTCTCTCTCTCTCTCTCTCTCTCTCTCTCTCTCTCTGCTGCAACAGCTCCGGGAAATCCTGTAATCCGGAACTTTCCCTCAGCTCTGAAAATCGATTGTCCGGTACCGGACTTCACGTAATTTGGGAAAGAGAAAAAGTTATTAATCATGCCTTTTGGTTTTTATGTATATTTTCCTTTGTAATATATTTCCTTTTGTTTCTATATATCTTCTATTGTAAAAGATTTTTTGTGGTTTTACATATATATATATATATATATATATATATATATATATATATATATATATATATATATATATATATATATGTTATGTTATGCCCACAGATTAAATACTTCTTTGAAGTATTACGTAACGTGTCTTACGATCTAATTTCGGAGGGCATTTGGTAATTCGACCCTTATTCCCCCATCTAACACTCAACCCACACAGACCTCCCCCGGACACTCACTCTACTTTTTCCTCTCTCTCTCTCTCTCTCTCTCTCTCTCTCTCTCTCTCTCTCTCTCTCTCTCTCTCTCTCTCTCTCTCTCTCTCTCAAGAACCGAAAAAGGTACATCTTCCCTTCGTTGTTGTTGCAGGGGAAATTCTCTCTCTCTCTCTCTCTCTCTCTCTCTCTCTCTCTCTCTCTCTCTCTCTCTCTCTCTCTCTGTAATGTATGTGAATCAGAAAAGGTACATTTTTCCTTCATTGTTCTGTAGAGAAAATGCTCTCTCTCTCTCTCTCTCTCTCTCTCTCTCTCTCTCTCTCTCTCTCTCTCTCTCTCTCTCTCTCTCTCTCTCTCTCATAGAATAAAAAAAGGTACACCTCTCCTTCGTTGTTCTAGAGAGGAAATTCTCTCTCTCTCTCTCTCTCTCTCTCTCTCTCTCTCTCTCTCTCTCTCTCTCTCTCTCTCTCTCTGCTGCAACAGCTCCGGGAAATCCTGTAATCCGGAACTTTCCCTCAGCTCTGAAAATCGATTGTCCGGTACCGGACTTCACGTGAATTTGGGAAAGAGAGAAAAAGTTGGCCAATCATGCCTTTTGGTTTTTTATGTATATTTTCCTTTGTAATATATTTCCTTTTGTTTCTATATATCTTCTATTGTAAAAGATTTTTGTGGTTTTACATATATATATATATATATATATATATATATATATATATATATATATATATATATATATATATATATATATATATATATATATGTTATGCCCACAGATTAAATACTTCTTTGAAGTATTACGTAACGTGTCTTACGATCTAATTTCGGAGGGCATTTGGTAATTCGACCCTTATTCCCCCCATCTAACACTCAACCCACACAGACCTCCCCCGGACACTCACTCTACTTTTTCCTCTCTCTCTCTCTCTCTCTCTCTCTCTCTCTCTCTCTCTCTCTCTCTCTCTCTCTCTCTCTCTCTCTCTCAGACAGCACAAAGATCTCTTTCGTTCTCGTTCTCTCGTCCACATTAAAGAAATGAAATGGATCATCTAAGGAAACGCAATCTTTCCTACAAAAATAGATTTATTATTTAAAGCAACCCAACAAGTAATGAATAAACAAAGCAAAGATTAAAATGCATCATAAATGAAATTATCAAGTAAAAAAAACATCTAACTCAAGATTTAGTCTCAGTCCAACTAAAAATCTGATTGTGGCTAATAGCCTGCAAATTCAAAAACTCTCACATGCTCTATCTTAGACATTGTAAATCTAGTCTCAAAAGTCTACCACATGAGAAATTTAGACATTGCAAGGTTTGCATCTGTCTTTCTATAATCGCACCACCATGATAACATCATGTCACACAATGTCATCACCACAACAATGTTCTCACCACAATGTTCCCACCACCGACATCTGTCGAAAGAATTAAGCACAAATAATAATCTCCCAAAAATATGCAAGTGCAAAACATAATAATGAAAAGTCTAAAATGCATGAGTAAATAGCCTACTGGTAAATAGAACACAATAAAATAGAATATTGAAATGGTAAAAGGTTATGTTCACTTCCCACACAAGTTCAAAAATGTCTTGAAACATGGTAAAAACATAAGTTCACAATTCACACAGAAAAACGAAGAGTCTGAACTTTACCTTATTCTGCCAATTCTAAGAGATTGCAACACTCAAAGATAATGTCTTGACGATCTCGCTCTAGCTTCGCTAATGAACGATCGGACTAATTTTTGGGCAGAATTAGACACAAAATCTAGATTTTCTAACGTACGAACTTATGTACCCACATACCAACTCGGTCATATGACTCGCATACCAGAGCCAATATTGTGTGTTCATCTAACAAACGGCTGAAGTAACCAAACTATTTGCTGAATGCAACGATTTGCAACTGTCTGTCTTGACCTACTACTATCTTGCAGCAACTTCTCTTCCATCACACCTTATAACACAGTAATGTTAAAACGGCCATATTTTTCTAAAATATATATATATATATATATTATATATATACATATATATGTATATATATATATATGTTCTATTGTAATATATTTTCTATGGTTTTTATATATATTTTATATTGGTATATATTTCATTTGGTTTATATATATAAATATATATATATATATATATATATATATATATATATATATATATATATATATATATATATATATATATATATATATATATATATATATATATATATATATATATATATATATATATATATATATATATATATATATATATTGGTTTTCATATATGTTTTCTTTTTGTAATATATTTTATTTAGTTTTTATATTTATTTTCTATTGTAATATATTTCCTTGTCATATTTTTCTTACGTGTGGAATGGTTTTAAATTTTACTGGATTCCTTATATAAATTTTATGATTAGTCGTACAAATAAATTTAAATCTTAATTGGGATATTTTTTAGTATATATATACAGTATATTATATATACAATAT
The DNA here is from genome assembly GCF_040412425.1 of Macrobrachium rosenbergii. Taxonomy (NCBI): domain Eukaryota; kingdom Metazoa; phylum Arthropoda; class Malacostraca; order Decapoda; family Palaemonidae; genus Macrobrachium; species Macrobrachium rosenbergii. The sequence continues at coordinate 22,948,320 of NC_089744.1, read as the reverse complement.
ATATATATATATATATATATATATATATATATATATATATATATATATATATATATATATATATATACATATATATATATATATATATATATATATATATATATATATATATACAAATATATATAATATATATATATACATTATATATATATATATATATATATATATATATATATATGTGTGTGTGTGTGTGTGTGTGTGTGTGTGTGTGTGTGTGTGTGTGTGTGTGTGTGTGTGTGTGTATTCCTTGGTCATAACTTTTCCTGAGAATGTAATGGTTGCAGATCAGATGACTGAAATATTCCGTAATATTATTTCCTAAAAATCTTGCATCTTTGAGTGTGGTAAATTTTTGAACAATTTGAAAAATACTGCACAAGTTCAATTCCTGCGTGATTATATTTGTCGATGGTCTCCAAAGTGAATAATCGATGATTATCTAAAGTTATTAATTTTTCATTTTATGTCTTTTTTTTCCTATGGCGTAAATTGATTTACATCGACATGTATATTTTTTCATATGGCATAAAATTGATTTATATACATCAACATGTATATTTTTCCTGTGACGTAAATTGTTTTACATCGTGTATATTTTTTCCTATGGCATAAAATTGATTTACATTAACATGTATATTTTTTTTGCGACATAAAATTGATCTCCATAAACGCATATTTTTCCTATGGCATAAAATTGATTTGCATCAACATGTATATTTTTTCCTATGACATAAAATGGTCTACATCAACATGTATATTTTTTCTTATGACACAAAATAGATTTACGTGATGTATATTTTATTTCCTGTGGCATAAAATTGATTAACACCAACATGTGTATTCTTTTATTGTGACACAATTGGTTTTCTACAACATGTATACTTTTTCCTATGACGTAAATTGATTTACATCATGTATATTTTATTTCCAAGACATAAAATTGATTTACATCAACATGTCCAATGCATTCACGATCTGTATATTTCCCATATCTCTCTCTCTCTCTCTCTCTCTCTCTCTCTCTCTCTCTCTCTCTCTCTCTCTCTCTCTCTCTCTCTCTCTCTCTCTCGTGTGTAATCTCTTGAGATAAATTCATCGGCAATACTTCCTGAATGAAGGCATGACATCCAATTCAGCCGCTTCAGAGTCTCATCTCAATGTCTGTGAAACACAATTGTGTCCGAAGCTCTAGCAGTAATACAACCAGATTCCAATATAGAACAAGTATAGAATAAGTAAAAAATGCGCCGAAGTTTCAGTCGCGGCCCATGAAACTTTCAGCCACGGCCCGGTGGTGGCATGTGTACTTGGCACCTACACCGATGCCAGACGCACGATCATGGCCAACTTTAACCTTAAATAAAATCAAAACTACTGAGGCTAGAGGGCTGCAATTTGGTATGTTTGATGATGGGAGGGTGGATGACCAACATACCAATTTGCAGCCCTCTAGCCTCAGTAGTTTTTAAGATCTGAGGGCGGACAGAAAAAGTGCGGACAGAAAAGTGCGGACGGACAGGCAAATAGCCATCTCAGTAGTTTTCTTTTACAGGAAACTAAAACGACTGACTCCAATTATGATAAATCAAGAGAAGAATCAAGTTGGAAATATGAAATTGAACAAAGTTGTGGAACCAAAATTACTTCTTTTGAAAGGCTAATCCTGATTTGGGAATTCAAAAGGTTTTCTTCGATCCTGAAAAATGATAAATTGTTACTTTATAACTACAAGTTCCAGCCAACTGCATTCGAGGAAACCTGTCAGGGATTAGTCTGTGGACTCTCTAGTATTTTGACAGAATCCAAATCGAATATCAAGCGAATATAATCTCCAAGAAGATTGTATGTTATATGTTATTTGATGGGATGATTTCAAAACGGGTTCTTTTTTTGTACTTAACAAATACCTGTTTGTTTATTTATATCTGTATTTTCCCCGTAGGGGAGTAGTGCCGTCAGTGCACCTCATGTGGTGCACTGTAGGCATTATTAAAGGTTCTGTGCAGCGCCCCCTCGGTCCCTAGCTGCAACCCCTTTCGTTCCTTTTACTGTACCTCCATTCATATTGCCTGTCTTCCATCTTGCTATCCACCCTCTCCTAACAATTATTTCATAGTGCAACTGCTTTGAGGTTTTCCTCCTGTTACACCTTTCAAACCTACCTACTCTCAGTTTCCTCTCCAGCGCTGAATGACCTCATAGGTTCCAGTGGTTGGCCTTTGGCGTAAACTCTATATTCAGTTCAACTCCTTGACTGCAATCACAGTCATTCTTTTATTGTGTTCATCCAGTCCTTTTGTTTGTTTTGGAACTTTTGAAATTCGGTCAGTTTTTGTATTTATGTTTGACTACATTTCCAGATCACTGGGACAGAATTTTAATGTCTTGTCGTTTACAAAGTTCATTTTTAAGTATAACCTTTCTTTAACAACCAGACAAATAACCAGTCACGAGAATTTTCATGTGTGTCATCACAATATGACGTCAAGGCAACAATTAGCTCACATGTATTTTTAGTTTTCTGTAAAAGAAAACTATTGTGCCGGCTTTGTCTGTCCGTCCGCACTTTTTTCTGTGTGCACTTTTTCTGTCCGCCCTCAGATCTTAAAAACAACTGAGGCTAGAAGACTGCAAATTGGTATGTTGATCATCCACCCTCCAATCATCAAGCATACCAAATTGCAGCCCTATAACCTCGGTAGTTTTTATATAAGGTTAAAGCTAGCCATAATTGTGCTTCTGGCAACGATATAGGATACCCCCACCGGGCCGTGATTAAAGTTTCATGGGCCGCGGCTCATTAAGCATTGTACCGAGACCACCGAAAGATAACCTATTTTCGGTTTCCTTGATTGTACTGTAGTGGCTGTACAGAAAACTCGATTGCGGCGAAGAAACTCCGGCGCACTGTTTATTTATTACAATTCACATCTGATTTTCTGTCACGGATGGAGTCAAAGTATGTGTAAAATCTGCCATTCATTGAAATCATAATCTGAAGGCATGCGTGGGTATAAGCGCGCGTGCGCGTCTTTTCATGAATATTAGTTCATCAAAGGCCTCAATATTCAAAGGCCAAAGATAATTCTTTTTTTTTAATATTGTATATTATTATATATTACTATACGTCAGACAGATATCAGGTAGCTGTTTGTGACACCTACAATGGTAAAAATTATATATAAAACCACCTTAAATAAAATAAAAACTACTGAGGCTATAGGGCTGCAATTTGGTATGTTTGATGATTGGAGGGCGGATGATCAACATGCCAATTTGCAGCCCTCTAGCCTCAGTAGTTTTTAAGATCTGAGGGCGGACAGAAAAAAGTGCGGACGGACAGACATAGCCGGCACAATAGTTTTCTTTTACAGAAAACTAAAATTGACCAGATAATTCTTTTTTTCTTACTACTGTCAGGTAGCTGTTTATGAAATATTCAAGGGCAAAAATTATTTTGAAATTTATTCAGTTTTCATGATAACATTCTGAACATGGAAATGACCAAATTTCTAGATAAACATAAAAATTCAACTAGTTAGGTTTGGCATTTGGCAAGAGCAAACGTCTTGAAATACCATTTGTCTATTGTTTTTAACCTAAGGAGGAACGCAGACATGAGAAAATACCCTTTCACTCTCTCTCTCGCTCAGGGATTTAAAAACATTTTAAATTCATCTCCAGTGTTTTGCAAATACAATTCGAAGCAATTGTTTCTCTCATTTCAGGTGTAAGGTAAGACCCTGTCTCATTCCGCTGCCTTGCATTTGAAAGCAGTTTTATATGTGGTATTTCAGTTGTGAAATAAAACATTATCTCGTTTCTCCATCATTCAGAGGTACAAAAACAGTGCTGTGTAATTATTATTATTATTATTATTATTATTACTATTCAGAAGATGAACCCTATTCCACATGTAACAAGCCCACCAAAGGGGCCATTGAAATTCAAGCTTCCAAAGAATAATAATAATAATAATATTATTATATTACATTATTAGTATTATTATTATTATTATTATTATTATTATTATTATTATTATTATTATTATTATTATTATTATTATTCAGAAGATGAACCTATTCATACGTAACAAGCCCACAGGGCCACTGACTTGAAATTCAAGCTTCCAAAGAATATTATTATTATTATTATTAGTATTATTATTATTATTATTATTATTATTATTATTATTATTATTATTATTCAGAAGATGAACCCTATTCACATGTAACAAGCCCACAGGGGCCACTGACATGAAATTCAAGCTTCCAAAGAATATTATTATTATTATTATTATTATTATTATTATTATTATTATTATTATTATTATTATTATTATTATTCAGATGATGAACCTATTCATATGTAACAAGCCCACAGGGGCCACTGACTTGAAATTCAAGCTTCCAAAGAACATTATTATTATTATTATTATTATTATTATTATTATTATTATTATTATTATTATTATTATTATTATTCAGATGATGAACCTATTCATACGTAACAAGCCCACAGGGGCCACTGACTTGAAATTCAAGCTTCCAAAGAATATTATTATTATTATTATTATTATTATTATTATTATTATTATTATTATTATTATTATTTATTTATGATGAACCTATTCATATGTAACAAGCCCACAGGGGCCACTGACTTGAAATTCGAGCTTCCAAAGAATATTATTATTTTTATTATTATTATTATTATTATTATTATTATTATTATTATTATTATTATTATTATTATTATTATTATTCAGAAGATTAACCCTATTCATATGTAACAAGCCCATCACAGAGGCCATTAACTTGAAATTCAAGCTTCAAGCTTCCAACGAATATGGTGTTCATTTGAAAGAAGTAACAGAAAGTAAAATCGGAAATACAGAAAGGAGACAACAACTATTAGTAATGATAAAATAAATTGACAGGTTATTAAATAAATGGATAAAGATGTAAGTAAATGAATAAAATACAAGAAGAATTGCTATAGGGTAGTACTGCATTAAATCTTTGCTTGAACTTTCGAGGTTCCAATTGCGAAACATCCTGAAGGAGGCTGTTCCATATTATCACAACTTCCGGAAAACTTAACACAAGATAAAGTGAGAGAAAGCTAATGGAAGAGAGAAAACGAAGGCAAAGAGATAACGAAGGCTATATAAATATCCCACCACTTCTGCCGTCACGTCCTTGTGATAGAAGAAGAAGAAGAAGAAGAAGAAGAAGAAGAAGAAGAAGAAGAAGAAGAAGAAGAAGAAGAAGATAAACAAAAGAGAAGGGTAAGATTTTGGTGGACATGACTTAATCCTTATAACTCTACGGGAGTTTCATACCTCGTGTCGTAAATCCGATAAGAGGTGCCTGTCCCTTGAAGAAAGGCGGTGTCCTTTGTGCATTATCTTCACATCATGGCCTGAGTAATGGCTCTCTCTCTCTCTCTCTCTCTCTCTCTCTCTCTCTCTCTCTCTCTCTCTCTCTCTCTAAAACTATTTGTGCCTTAGAAAAGTCACGCTTGTAAGGATAACATATATATATACAGTATGCATATATATATATATATATATATATATATATATATATATATATATATATATATATATAAAGTTATTATTTCCTCTGCCAGGAATGAGTGATTCCAGAGGCTCTGTCCAGTCATTTACGACACACAGCAACCAGGCCTTAATTTTCCAGCTTTCCAGCAGAACCACTGGATTCCAGTTGACCGCATAACCCGCCACAGACCGAATCCCACAGACCACATTCCACAGACAACACAGACGCGGCAAATGAAGACAGACCGGGTGTAATTTCCAGATTTCAAAGCCGCGGATGGATCCAAATTCCTATGGCCCCTGAGTACTGCGGCCATTAAGATCTGGAGATAATTGTAATTGTTTTCTTGTTGTTGCAGTTATCATTGTAGTTATTATTATTATTATTATTATTATTATTATTGTTATTATTATTATTGATATTATTATTATTACTATTATTATTATTATTATTATTATTATTATTATTATTATTATTATTATTAATATTATTATTATTACTGTTATTATTATTATTATTATTATTAGTATTATTGTTTTATTTGTAATGAAACGATGTTATTATTATCATTATTATTGTTATTATTACTAGTTATATTATTTGTAACACAATAGATATTATCATTATTATTAATTATATTATTTTTAAAACAATAGATATTATTATTATTATTATTTACAGTGCAATAGATATTATTATTATTATTATTATTATTATTATTATTATTATTATTATTATTATTATTATTATTATTATTCAAAAACCACTTACCCAAACTGTAACAAGAAAATAATATTCATCCCACCTCTCTACTTATGCCACCCGGACCTGCGAAATGCAATGCTTTCGCAGTTAGCAATTCTATACTCGAATTTCTATACACCGACAGCCTTCGGAATCTAAGCAAATAGCGAATAGAAACTATATATATCTACATATGCAGTCCACAACCTTTTGTCTTATCAATTACTTTTGTTAGGCCAAATTGTTGACTTTTGTTTTGAAAATCTGTTTCAGCCTATTTGCTTCGCTCTGCTGAAGGTGGAGGCGAGTCTCTCGTTGTATTCAACATGTATTCTTTTCGTGGCAGACCTAACCATTTGAGTTAAAGGATGCTGACGTTAGTCTGTTCTATGTATATGTATACATATATATATGTATATACATATACATATATATATATAAATTATATATATATATCTATAATATATATATATATATACATATATATGTATGTATACATATATATATATTTTATACAAATTCCCTATAACCTAGTAAACAAAAGGTTCGTCACTGTTGCAACCCTTGCAAGCAATACAGTAAACAATCTGTTTATTTGTTTATGAATTCATTTTTTTTTTTCCCTTTTTAATGAGAGAGATCTTCTTTCGGTATTTCCCTTTACTTCCTCTTACTTCTTCCTAATGAACACCATAATATTCTTTGGAAGCTTCAATTTCAAGTCAGTGGCCCCTTTGGTGGGCTTGTTCCATATGAATAGGGTTCATCATCTGAATAATAATAATCTTCTTCTTCGTTTTAACGTGCTTTTTTTTCCATTTTTATATGGGGTAAGCACGATGCCTTCTTTTGAAGGACTTTTATTTGGCGGTGGGGTAGGCCGTAGCCTCGATCGGCTGCCCTGCCTGACATCGCTTAGACCCCGGTAACGAATGTGTACATGTATTGTACCAAGTCCCCAGCTCCCTTTCTCCCAGCAGCGAGGAGAACTGGGCAGTTAGGTCGACGGTTCGAGACGTGTAAGGTGTCTGTTATGTTTTTAGAAGATGTTGGAGTGGCTTTGTTTATGTGTGTATTAGTCTGTAACACCCATTTGAATAATAATAATAATAATAATAATAATAATAATAATAATATAATAATAATAATAATAATAATAATAATAATAATAATAATAATGTTGTCCATCCATACTGATTATTGAATATGCTGTTGTTAAATGCAATTGCATATGATTTTGTGATCGACTGATTGACTGAAATTCAAAAACTGGCGGCGCTTGAAGCCATTCAGAGCTTCAGACAGTAAAAAGCAGGAATTGGAGTGGGTGGACAGCAAGATTGAAGAGGGGAAGTAGGAATGGAGGTACAGTAAAATGCTAAAATGCGGGTGCATCTAAGGGCCGAAGGGAAGCCGCAAAGAACCTTAAATAATGGCTACAGTGCACAACGTGAGGTGTACTGACGGCACTACCAACCTACTGGATGTAGTTAGTTAGAAAGTCACACACCATATGGAAGTTAGCTTGGAAATCACATGCAATTTGAAAGTTAGTTTGAAAACCACGTGCAATTTGAAAGTTAGCTTGAAAATCACGTGCAATTTGAAAGTTAGCTTGAAAATCACGTTCACTTTGAAAGTTAGTTTGAAAACCACGTTCAGTTTGAAAGTTAGTTTGAAAATCACGCGCAAGTTGAAAGTCAGCTTGCAAATCACGTGCAATTTGAAAGTTAGCTTGAAAATCACTTGCAATTTGAACGTCAGCTTGAAAATCACGCGCAGTTTGAAAGTTAATTTGAAAACCACGTTCAATTTGAAAGTTAGTTTGAAAATCACGTGCAATTTGAAAGTTAGCTTGGAAATTACGTGCAGTTTAAAAGTTTGTTTGAAAACCACGTGCAATTTGAAAGTTAGTTTTAAAACCACAGGTAATTTGAAAGTTAGCTTGAAAATCACGTGCAATTTGAAAGTTAGCTTGAAAATCACGTACCACTTGGAAATTAGCTTAAAAATTGCTTACCATTTCAACAATACTTAGAAAATCAGAGAGAGAGAGAGAGAGAGTCAAAAGTCATAAAGGGGAAAAAAGTAGCTTTGAAAATAAAGAAGTTTCAAACAGTCAATCAGTAAAAGAGAGAGAGAGAGAGAGAGAGAAAGAGAGAGAGAGAGAGAGAGAGTCAGAAGTCATAAAGGGGAAAAAAAGTAGCTTTGAAAATCAAGAAGTTTCAAACAGTCAATCGGTAAGAGAGAGAGAGAGAGAGAGAGAGAGAGAGAGAGAGAGAGAGAGAGAGAGAGAGAGAGAGAGAGAAGCCATCAAGGGAAAAAACGTAACTTTGAAAATAGAGAAGTTTCAAACAGTCAAACTGTAAAATAGAGAGAGAGAGAGAGAGAGAGAGAGAGAGAGAGAGAGAGAGAGAGAGAGAGAGGTCTCCACAAGCCAAGGCAGCCACATAAAGGAGGTCGAGTGAGAGAGTGTGAGGTTCGAGAGAGGTCGATCAAGGTGAGTTGCTAGGTCGAGTGATGTGGTTAATGGTTTGATGGAGTGGGGTGGGGGTTACCATGTTGTTTGGGGAGTGAGGGGGAGGGGAGGGGGCTGTGTCTGGACTCCATTACAGAATGGCAGGAGACGGCTGCTACAGCCTCCCTCCCTCAACATGCATTTTTGGTCTTGAAGAATGGCAAGTAAAAATATATATATATCCCTTTTAGAGATAACAAAGTATATTATCAGTTAACTCTTCTATATCTTAAAGGAAAATGTCCCTTTTAGAAAGAACAAAGAATTTCATCTGTTAACTCCTCTAAATTATGAGGGAAAATGTTCCTTTTGAAATAAACAAAGAATATTATCAGTTAACTCCTCTATATTATAAGTTAAGATGTCCCTTTTATAAAAAAAAAAAAAAAACAAAGAATATTATCACCTTACCCCTCTACATTATAAAGGAAAAAATGCCCCTTTTGGAATAAACAAAGAATATTATCGGTTTCTTCCTCTACATTATCATATCACACACCAATAAAGGGAATGGAACAGAGTAAAAATAAAAATAATTTTAATTTCCTCGTCTCCCATTCCGACTCAGAAAGGTTACATTATCATCACTCCCACTCCCTGGAAAGTATTTAGGTACTGGATCTTGTTACCCAACGCTCTCATCCTCTCCTCTGGAGAACCTGATGTAAATGAGAACTCTTGAATAGCCTTGTAATTCCGGGACTCCGTACCTAGTGGGCTGAGATTAATGAAGGCACCGTAGTATTTACTCAGACGGGAAGATTTGTAGATGGTAGAAGGTATCAGCAGAATAATTTCATGTTTTGGAATTCGAAGATTAGGAAAACTCAGCTCGGGAGATGAGTTGACACTTTCAGAAATGTATCTGTGATGGGACGTGAGAAAGAGAGGTAAAAAAGTTATAGAATCTGGAGATAGAGATAAGGCTGGTGTAAATAAGACGTGTAGATGGTAGAGAAGAAACTCAATTATTCAGTAGATGAAACCCTATTCATATGGAACAAGCCCACCAAAGGGGCCGTTGACTTGAAATTCAAGCTTCCAAAGGATATACAGTAGTTATCAAGAGGATAGTTTAATGTTTTGGGGTTCGAAAATTAGAAATTTCAGCTCGGGGAATGAAATTACACTCAGAATATCTCTTTAATGGGACTTGAGAAAGTGAGTGAGAAGAAAAAAGATGTAGAATCTGGAGATAAGGCATTAGTATGTATAAATAAGACTTGTAGATGGTAGAGAAGAAACTCAAGAGGATAATTTAATGTATTGGAGTTCGAATATTAGAAAACTCAGCTCAGGACACTAGTTTACACTTTCAGAAATGTCTTTTTAATGGGACGTGAGAAAGAGTAAAAAAATATATATAAAGAATCTGGAGACAAGGCATTGGCTGGTATAAATAAGACTTGTAGATGGTAGAGAAGAAACTAAAGAAGATAATGTTGAGTTTTGAAGTTCTAAAATAAGAAAACTCAGCTCAGGATATGAGTTTACACTTTCAGAAATGTACTTGAGAAAGAGAGAGAGAGAAAAAAAAAGATACAGAATCTGGAGACAAGGCATTGGCTGGTATAAATAAGACTTGTAGATGGTAGAGAAGAAACTCAAGAAGGTAATGTTATGTTTTGAAGTTCTAAAATAAGAAAACTCAGCTCAGGATATGAGTTTACACTTTCAGAAATGTACTTGAGAGAGAGAGAGAGAGAGAGAGAGAGAGAGAGAGAGAGAGAGAAAAAAAAAAAAGATACAGAATCTGGAGACAAGGCATTGGCTGGTATAAGGAGAGAGAGAGATAGAGAAAAAAAATAGAATCGGGGGGCAAGGCAGTGGCTGGTATAAGGAGAGAGAGAGATAGAGAAAAAAAATAGAATCGGGGGGCAAGGCAGTGGCTGGTATAAGGAGAGAGAGAGAGTGAAAAATATATACAAAATCTAGAGACAAGGCAGTGGGTGATATAGGGAATTGGTCTGAGACATGAGTGTGTTATGCCCTTTTAACTTTAATATGGGTCAGATGGAGTGATGACACTAATTAGGAAAAGGAACAGAATTATACATGTACGAGAGAGGGTTCTGAGTGGAATGTGTTGCAAAGGGAACGTGTTATAGTTTGCAAATGGTACATTATACGTAATAGTTATTTTTTTAGTTTTCTGTAAAAGAAAACTATTGTTCCGGCTTTGTCTGTCCGTCCGCACTTTATTCTGTCTGCACTTTTTACTGTCCGCCCTCAGATCTTAAAAACTACAGAGGCTAGAGGGCAGAAAATTGATATGTTAACCATCCACCCTCCAATCATCAAACATACCAAATTGCAGCCCTCTAGCCTCAGTAGTTTTTATTTGGTTTAAGGTTCAAGTTAGCCATAATCGTGCTTCTGGCAACGATATAGGACAGGCCACCACCGGGTCGTTAAAGTTTCATGGGCTGCGGCTCATACAGCATTATACCGAGACCACTAAAAGACAGATCTATTTTCGGTAGCCTTGATTATACGCTGTAGCAGCTGTATAGAAAACTCGATTGCGCCGAAGAATAATGTCTTCTGTCAGTCCTTTGATTTTGGCTGGAATTCCCCTGGTTATATTCGTAAATGGCCATGAGTATTATATATAATTAGAGAACAGTTCGTAAATCCGGTACCGTTTTTCAGTTAGTCAAATTTAACTCAAGGTTCAGCAGCTAAAATTTAAAACTTTTTGCCTCTTAATAATTTTGTAAACACTTAACCAAATATTGTTATTATTGCCAAATTGGTATTTATAATTTCTCATATTTATGAGAGAACCTACTTCATATGATCTCTGTCTTCCCAAGCAAACACTCCCTGTTGGTTCTCCCGTAGGGAGGTTGTGCCGTCAGTGCGCCTCATGCAGTGCGCTGTATGCATTACTTAATGATCTTTGCAGCATCCATTCCTTAGGCCCCTAGCTGCAACCCCTTCCATTTATTTTACTGTACCTCCGTTCATATTCTTTTTCTTTCTACTTACTTTGATTCATAGTGTAATTGCAAAAGGTTTTCCTCCTGTTACACCTGTCAAATCTTTTTTGCTGTCGATTTCAGTTTCAGCGCTGAACGACCTCATAGGTCCCAGCGCTTGGCCTTTGGCCTAAATTCTATATCTTAGTCCGGGGTTCGATGCCGATGTGAGTCAGAAATTTATTTCTGTGAAACACGTGCTCATTCGTTGATTAGTTCCAGTATGTATGTGTATATATATATATATATATATATATATATATATATATATATATATATATATATATATATATATATATATATAAATATATATATATATATATATATATATGCAAATGTACCACAGGAGGAATGAAACAGAGTGTAAATTGTGAACGGTGTTCTGTTTATATCTAAAACATTTTCTGGGGACTTAGGTATAAGTATATAAACATGAAACCGGTCAGGATTTACAACCAGTGCTAATTATCCCTGTAGTACATTTACACACACACACACACACACATATATATATATATTATATATATATATATATATATATATATATATATATATATATATATATATATATATATATATATATATATATATATATATATATATATATATATATATATTAGGAACAATCGTTTGTCGATTGTTCCCTCAGTGGGTTGTTGCCTCCTCTTGTTTTTTTTTTTGTTTTTTTTCTTGCTGGCGAGCTGTCGTCTGGTGAATGGCGTCAGACTTCGCCAGTCAGGTTCGTAGCAGCAACGAGGCAGGTTGAGGTCAGCAGCAAGCCAGCTGGAGTAGCAGCAGCAGGTATCCGTACCTGCGAGTCAGGTCTTGGCAGCAGAGCAGTAGAGAAGTTTTGAGGACGAGATGGTTGCCGTGTCGGCTCTGTCGTGGTCGTCCAGTGCTGGAGGAGGACGTCTGTACTGTTTTTGAGGACGAGATGGTTGCCGTGTCGGCTCTGTCGTGGTCGTCCAGTGCTGGAGGAGGACGTCTGTACTGTTTTTGAGGACGAGATGGTTGCCGTGTCGGCTCTGTCGTGGTCGTCCAGTGCTGGAGGAGGACGTCTGTACTGTTTTTTGAGGACGAGATGGTTGCCGTGTCGGCTCTGTCGTGGTCGTCCAGTGCTGGAGGAGGACGTCTGTACTGTTTTTGAGGACGAGATGGTTGCCGTGTCGGCTCTGTCGTGGTCGTCCAGTGCTGGAGGAGGACGTCTGTACTGTTTTTGAGGACGAGATGGTTGCCGTGTCGGCTCTGTCGTGGTCGTCCAGTGCTGGAGGAGGACGTCTGTACTGTTTTTTGAGGACGAGATGGTTGCCGTGTCGGCTCTGTCGTGGTCGTCCAGTGCTGGAGGAGGACGTCTGTACTGTTTTTGAGGACGAGATGGTTGCCGTGTCGGCTCTGTCGTGGTCGTCCAGTGCTGGAGGAGGACGTCTGTACTGTTTTTGAGGACGAGATGGTTGCCGTGTCGGCTCTGTCGTGGTCGTCCAGTGCTGGAGGAGGACGTCTGTACTGTTTTTGAGGACGAGATGGTTGCCGTGTCGGCTCTGTCGTGGTCGTCCAGTGCTGGAGGAGGACGTCTGTACTGTTTTTGAGGACGAGATGGTTGCCGTGTCGGCTCTGTCGTGGTCGTCCAGTGCTGGAGGAGGACGTCTGTACTGTTTTTGAGGACGAGATGGTTGCCGTGTCGGCTCTGTCGTGGTCGTCCAGTGCTGGAGGAGGACGTCTGTACTGTTTTTGAGGACGAGATGGTTGCCGTGTCGGCTCTGTCGTGGTCGTCCAGTGCTGGAGGAGGACGTCTGTACTGTTTTTGAGGACGAGATGGTTGCCGTGTCGGCTCTGTCGTGGTCGTCCAGTGCTGGAGGAGGACGTCTGTACTGTTTTTGAGGACGAGATGGTTGCCGTGTCGGCTCTGTCGTTTTCGTCCGATGTTGGAGGAGGACGCCCAGTACTGTGGTTCCTTTATGCTGCTGGATTTTGTATTTGCTGTAATAGTTATTTTACAGTTGTTTTTTCATTATTCGTATTATGTTTTTTTTGCTGCCTGTTATTTTTATATTTATGCTGCCTGTGAGTTATGTAATTATTATTTTAGCTGCCTAAGTATTGTTTATTATTGAGCTTTTGGATTGTTTATCAATTTGCTTATGTAATTATTTTTTTTGGTTTTGATTGTTGCTGCTGCTGTTAAGCGATTAATTCATTTGTAATGTTTTTGTTCATTTTAGATTGAACCTTGACTCACTGAAAATATGTATATAACTTTATTGTAAATAAATTAATTTTAAGGTAACTTTTGGTTTCGTTCAGCTCCTCCCTCCTTTGTTTGTCACCTCTCGTCAGTCATTTCAGCCCAATTGCTTGTTTATTTTAAAGAACCTGTCGATCTCGAGGGGCGAGATCATAATATATATATATATATATATATATATATATATATATATATATATATATATATATATATATATATATATATATATATATATATATATATATATATATATATATATATATATATATATATATATATATATATTAAATTAAACACATATATGTATATGCAGGTGTGTGTGTGTGTGTGTGTGTTTACATAGTTTCATTAATAAAAATTCTACAATGCACAAAAATCGTTCTTTTATTGAAAAAATATAAGATTTAAATATAAATAGCCTGTCATCGGTGACTTAAAAGGGAACCAAGTAAATCAGTTGCAAAGTTGTGGGGTAAGAAGATGGATCGTGAATCGAAATTGGAAAAGCCAATATTTGCAGAAGATACATTGCCAGTTGGGTATGGTAATGAGAAGCTGGAGAGACTGATTCAAGAACGTGAATGTTTGCAAAATGAGAAAATTCAGAGAGTTGATGTGAGCAAAATTAAGGTTTTGAGAGTAAAGGAAGATGGTGGGAGAATGCAAGTATCCTTGATGACAGCAGGGTTAGAAGAGAGGCAACACAGAGCAGGTGAATCAGGAAGGGTAGCAGGATGTATGCAAAATATCAGGAGGCGGAAACTTGGAACATCTACATTATAGAAGCCAAGGGTGGAATATATGAAGGGATTGTTGAACCAACTCTCCTCTATGGAAGTGAAGTGTGGATACTGATTGAAAATGAAAGAGAAAGGTGAAAGTTGTAAAGATGAATTGTTGATGTAGTATAATGTGGAATGAGAGAATTGAAATGGCTGAGAAATGTGGAGGTACTTACAAGGGCTGAAAGGGATAGTGTAAGTGGTAGAATTCATCAGTGTGTGTGTGGAGATGGTTTGGACTTATGGAGAGCATGTAGGATGATAGGTTGGTAAAGAAGGTCTGCAATTTGGAGGTATCTAAAGAATGAGTTGGGGGAGACGTAGAAAGAATTGGATGGATGTCAAGAAAGAGGTAACATCAGGCCCTAATATCAGGGCGTGAAACCATACAGGATAGAGTTGAGTGGCGCAGTGTGTGTGTAGGGTGATTCGACGTGCTGCTAAAGAGCATTCTGTGAAGGTGTTCGAAGCTGCTAATGTTTTGGAATTTTTCTGCAAGAAACACTTCTCTTCTTTTTTTCGGGAACCACAAACGCCTTGTTATGGAAACTGCTTAATGACGAAAAAATAAGTTGATAGTTAGAAAGGTATGGGAAATGGCTTAATGTTGAAATAAAGTAGATAGATAGATAGACAGACCGATCAGATAAAAAGGTTTTACACGACATTCTGAGAAGAAAGGAAACTTCCAAATTTCAGTGGGAAAAAATCATACAAGTGTAGACTCCAGTATTTACACCAAATCCCTAAATATTAACCTCAATTAAGATTCTGTTATTCTTCCACTTATCAGCTCTTCAATCTAAAGCTTATCATGAATTATTCAACCGTATATGACCCAACGTTATCACAGCAAATTCTCGAGAAACTGTCATAAATACCCCCTCGAGGGGACAGCAAATTGAAGAGAAAGAAGGATTCAATTAACGAACAGAGCCTAAAGTGACGTCTCTCTTCCACTTTTCTTATTCACTTTTCTCATTCACTTCACGTGAGCGTGGTAACGAATAGCTGTCTTAGTTCCTGCTATTCATGGAAAGTTATTCACTGACTGCTGAAAAATGGCAGATACTGAGAAGGTAAGATCGTATATATTTTTTTTATTATTACCAGTTAATCTTTGGCGTGTACGGTGAATCTGTCATGCCTTATTATTATTATTATTATTATTATTATTATTATTATTATTATTATTATTCAGATGAACCCCATTCCTGTGGAACAAGCCCACCAAAGGGGACATTGACTTGGAATTTTTTCAAGAGATAATTGTTAATTGGAAAGAATGCATTATTATTGTTATTATTATTATTATTATTATTATTATTATTATTATTTTTATTATTATTATTATTATTATTATTATTATTATTATTATTATTATTATTATTATTATTATTCATAAGATGAAGCACCTTATTCTCTTGGAAGAAACCCACCATCCACTGACTTGAAATTCAAGCTTCCAAAGAATATGGTGCTCATTATTATTATTATTATTATTATTATTATTATTATTATTATTATTATTATTATTATTATTATTACAAGTTAATCTTTGACGTGTACCGTGAATCTGTCATGCCTGTTATTATTATTATTATTATTATTATTATTATTATTATTATTATTATTATTATTATTATTATTATTATTCAGAAGATGAACCCTATTCCTATGGAACAAGCCTACCAAAGGGGTCATTGACTTGGAATTCAAGAAATAATTGTTTAATTGGAAAGAATGCATTACTATTATTATTATTATTATTATTATTATTATTATTATTATTATTATTAATATTATTATTATTATTATTATTATTATTATTCAGATGAACCCCATTCCTGTGGAACAAGCCTACCAAAGGGGTCACTGACTTGGAATTCAAGAAATAATTGTTTAATTGGAAAGAATGCATTACTATTATTATTATTATTATTATTATTATTATTATTATTATTATTATTATTATTATTATTATTATTCAGATGAACCCCATTCCTGTGGAACAAGCCCACCAAAGGGGCCATTGACTTGGAATTTTTCCAAGAAATAATTGATAATTGGAAAGAATGCATTATTATTATTATTATTATTATTATTATTATTATTATTATTATTATTATTATTATTATTATTATTATTATTATTGTTCATAAGATGAAGCACCCTATTCTTATGGAAGAAACCCACCATCCACTGACTTGAAATTCAAGCCTCCAAAGGATACGGTGCTCATTAGGAAGTTAAAAAAAGTTAAGTATACCTTAGTTTAACCAGACCGCTGAGCTGGTTAACAGGTCTCCTAGGGCTGGCCCGAAGGATTAGACTTATTTTTACGTGGCTAAGAACCAACTGGTTACCGAGCAACGGGACCTACAGCTTATAGGAAGTAAGAGAAGGTAAAGGGAAATACGGAAATATCTCACTCATTAAAAAGAAAATAGAAATTAATAGATTAATAAATAGATAAAAACGTATTAAAATGCAAGGAGAGTAGCATTAGATATTTCTCAGAATATATCTCATTTTTTTTGGTGGGGGGCCCATGCAAATTCTAACCATCAGGATTTGCAAGCAAACCTGAAAGAACAAAGGCACTGTAGACCCCAGTGCATTCGTAAACAAGGATGAAATATGGAGATAAACATCTGTCAGCTGATGATAAACGAACAGAAAGCACAAAGCAGAAACCCCTGAGGAAAATCTGTATTTTTGAGTTTGAATTTTCCCTATTAAAATTTTTTCTTGATATGAATACTTAATTACATTGAATACTTAATCACCTTCCTGGGACGGCACCAGACACTTAGCAAATAAGAGTAAGTTTCAGATTAAAAAGGTTTTTTGACGTGCTTGGAAAGCAAGCAAATTTTTGTGAGAAAATTCATACAAGGATTTTGCTTTTGCTGCAAGCATTTGAGACTAGATTATAAGGATTTTGAATGCACGTATTAATCATTGAATTTTGGATGTATGTTGATTTGAATAACGATGTTAGTTAATCAAGGTTATGGCTGAATACAATGTATGGATGCAACGCATATATATCTTTGCATATGCAGGACAATAGATGGTAATTAGGTTTTTGCAAAAATAGTTGGTGAGGAAATTTGCAACTTTTAACTTATATATATATATATATATATATATATATATATATATATATATATATATATATATATATTATATAGATAGATAGATAGATAGATATATAGATAGATATAAATACACACATATAAATTATATATGTATATATATATATATATTGAGAGAGAGAGAGATATATATATATATAGATGTACTGTATATGTATATGCATATATATATATATATATATATATATATATATATATATATATATATATATATATATATATATATATATATATATATATATATATATATCTTAGAATACAAATACACTAACCTCCAAGGATGCAGAGCACTTAACGGAGGGATATTCACTCCCCTTTGGGAGGAAACGCGCCCCTAAAATGGCGACGAACCTCTTCTCCAAGATATTGGCTTGACAGAATTCTCCTCTCCATTCTACGTGCTGTGAAAATCACCAGATAATTGGAATCACGGGGTTAGCAGACCCATTCTTTGTACTGTTGTTGCAAAAAACAAGGACTCACATAGAGGAATAATTAAATAGCTACTCCAGGGGCTTTGAATATGCATGGTTATGGTGCTGGAGAGAAGACTGTGATTAAGTTTCAGATGTTATACTTACACCGCCCTAATTACAGAAGATTTAAGTTCCGGACGGCGGCCGTTCGTACATTGAATTGTTCGTAAGTTGATTACTGTACTCTTCACGCCTGTTTAAGTACAGAATGATATAAAATCAATACAGTACTGTACATTTTTTCATCCTAAAACACAATACACTGTTCATACAGTACTGTATGTACAGAGTAGGCGTGCAACAAACAATTTTAATTTGCGATCTCGTTCGTATCTGAATGTTCGTAAGTAGGGTGGTGTCTGTAGTTGGATGTTGTGGTACTTTAGAGGACAAAAGTGAACATGCATTGGTAAAGAGAGGGAAGGAATAGGAATTATTACTTCTGGGTTGTATGACAGGTGCTGAGGATTGGAGTGGTTTGCACAAGAAGTGTCACTAATACTTTGGGGAACTTATAAAAGAGTACAGGACAATAAGTCGTGATGTTAAGGAATGGAAAAGATTTAAAGTGGAAGGGATACTTTCTGGAGAATCTGACTCTGTGACTGGCTGATGGATGAAGGTATAGAATCTTGTAGATTCAAGCCCATGAGATTCTTTGCTTGCCTTAGGCTAAATCATTCACAGTTGATCCTTGAACCTCGTTTCCCGCCAAGAGCGACCAGATTTACTGAACAACAGCATCAATATGCAGTAAAAGTGCCCCGCTGTCGAGCTCCTCAGTTCCTGAGGTCCTTTATTCCTCACACCGTTGGACTGTGGAGCAGTCTCCCCGTTAAGGCTGTTATGTAACTAGGACTCAAAAGTTCAAGCAAAGATGCCTGCATTACTACCCTAAAGCAGTCATTCTTGTATTTTAATAATTTAGTGATATTTTTTATCTATTTATTTATTGATTTGTTAATTTTTTCTTTCCTAATTGATCAATTCTTTCTGGATTTCCTGTTATCTTCTGTAACTTCTTTCAAATGAACGCCATATTGTTTGGAAGCTTGAGTTTCAAGTTGATGGGTCCTGTAGGTTTGTTCCATATGAATAGGGGTTTATCTTCTGAATAATAATAATAATAATAATAATAATAATAATAATAATAATAATAATAATAATAATAATAATAATGTATTTCTCTTCTTTCTGTATTTCAAATCATCTTCTGTAACTTCTTTCAGATGAACACCTTGTTCTTTGGAAGTTTGAATTTCAAGGCAGTAATAATAATAATAATAATAATAATATATTTCTCTTCTTTCTGTATTTCCTATTATCGTCTGCGACTTCTTTCAAATGAACGCCATATTATTTGAAAGCTTGAATTTCAAGGCAATGGCAATAATAATAATAATAATAATAATAATAATAATAATAATAATATATTTCTCTTCTTTCTGTATTTCCTATTATATTCTGTTACTTCTTTCAAATGAACGCCATATTCTTTGGAAGCTTGAATTTCAAGGCAATAATAATAATAATAATAATAATAATAATAATAATAATAATATATTTGTCTTCTTTCTATATTTCCTATTATCTTCTGTAACTTCTTTCAAATGAATGCCATATTCTTTGGAAGCTTGAATTTCAAGGCAGTGGCAATAATAATAATAATAATAATAATAATAATAATAATAATAATAACAACAACGTCTTTTCTAAGAGACTAAATTCACTCAATTAACTAAGATTGGAACTTCTTGTGATCGCAAAAGTTGTCTCTCATTGTCTTCACCAGTATTCCCCCCTCAGACAAATCAATACACTGTGGCTCTCTCAGTTCATCAGGAACGAAGGAAATGAGGATTCGCAGGATGTAATATCTCCGTGTAGCGTTATTACGTGTAATCAAAAGGATACTAAAGGAATCTCTTTTATTTTTTTTTTTTCGTCAATAAAGTTGTCCTTTTTTTTCTGGAGCTGATTGAAAGAGTCCTTTCATTTTCCTCCACTTCATCAGCTGTTCGTAAGCGCTGCGGGATTGAGAGAGAGAGAGAGAGAGAGAGAGAGAGAGAGAGAGAGAGAGAGAGAGAGAGAGAGAGAGGTGTCTCTAGAATTGTTTCTGGTGAAGATTGCCTTACGTGAGAGAGAGAGAGAGAGAGAGAGAGAGAGAGAGAGAGAGAGAGAGAGAGAGAGAGAGAGATGTCCCTAGAATTGTTTCAGGTGAAGATTACCTTACGTGAGAGAGAGAGAGAGAGAGAGTGTGTGTGTGTTCAAAAGCAAACCGACGTTTCAGTTATTCAGTTCATTTATTTGTCAGTATATATATATATATGTGTGTGTATATATATATATACATACACACACAGTATATGCATACATACAGACATATAAACACATATATATGCATACATACATATACATACGCACTCACCACTATGTAGTGTATACAAACACAGATCATATGCGTATGTCTTTCCAAACAAGAGAGAATTAAAAAAAAAACAAATTCCCTCTGTTTCCTTTCTGTTTCCCCCTTATAATCTCATCCCTTGAACAGACCAAACCAAGAATCTTAGATCTTAATCACTGCTGATGAATAGTTAACAATGGCTCTTCTCCTTCTTCTTCTTCTTCTTCCTCACGTCCTCGAAGTCGAGAAATTACGACTTCTCTCGTCATTCATTTTTTCTTATTAACTTTGGTTTGTTATTCTGAAGATTAATATTCCCCCTTTTGGTCATAACTGAAAGCTGGTCTTAACTATTTAGGTGCACGCGTCCCTTTGTCTTCAGTTTCAGGAAGTTTCTCAATCTGCCTTCTGCTTTTGAAGCATTTCCTTCGTTCTGGGTTGCGTGTTGCTTTAAGTAGTTTATAATGAAGGATAAGAGGCTCTGGTCGTCTTGAAGAACATGGTGGTATTTTGTGTTTCAGCTCAGAAGATGAATCCTGTTCGTATAAAACAGGTTCACCAAAGGGGCCACTGACTTGAAATTCAAACTCTCTCTCTCTCTCTCTCTCTCTCTCTCTCTCTCTCCCCTTCCCCATTCCAAAAAATCATTCTCTCTCTCTCTCTCTCTCTCTCTCTCTCTCTCTCTCTCTCTCTCTCTCTCTCTCTCTCTCTCTCTTATCAAGTCTGCATACCCTCCCAGTGTATTTCCCAGCCATCCTGAGATCAGAGATTCAACCACTGTAAGTCTATCTGCCCCAGAGAAGGATTCAGCCGGGACATAGGATATCTCACGAAGGATTGCCTTGGCTGGGTCCTTCCGCCAGAGTGAGGGGGTCCGCTTGGGTCCTCCGGCTATCCTTTGGGCTCAGTTTCGGGCGTGGAAGAGGAAAGGACTTCGCAGGATCTCGGTGTTTAAGTAAGGATGGAGGATTGAAGTGAAGGATTCTGGTCTCTTAATTGTCTGCTTTGCAGGAGCTGTTCGGTTGAATCAAAGACACACAAATGTATGTTTGAAACAAGTACATATATGTATATGTGATTCAAATATACACATGTGTATTTGGTTCAAATATTCACTTCTTTTTATCAAGTATACATTTGAATATTTGAATCAAATATACATATATGTATTTTTGCATGAAATATTTATATATGTATATTTGAATCAAATATACGTGTATATTTGAATGAAATGTACATGTGTATCTTTGGATCAGATTTGCATGTGCATAATGAATCAAATGTATGTCTATGTATACTTGATTCAAATACACGTATGTATATTTGAATCAAATGTACATGTATGTATATTTGAATCAAATCCACAAATGTTTACTGTAATTGAATCAAATATATGTATTTATATATTTGAATTAAATGTACACATGTATATTTTATTCAAATATACATATGTATATTTGAATCAAATATACACATGTGACTGTGTATATGGCCACGAATTTTGTGACGTAACAACTGCTTCGATTATCGTCCTCCGTACCAAAGACGATAAACTTTTGTGTAACTTACCATGAATATTGATACTAATTAATGATATTTATTATGATTATATTTACTTATTTATTTATTTGCAATGGATGAGGTTAACCTACGCAATCAGAATGACTTGGGGAAAATGTAATAATTATTGTTTGTCGATTATTAACCAGGAAATACCCAATTTTACGGAACGAAGAAAAACAAGTAAAAAATGTGCCGAAGTTTCTTCGGCGCAGTCGAGTTTTCTATACAGCCGCTACAGCGTATAATCAAGGCCAACGAAAATAGGTCTATCTTTCGGTGGTCTCGGTATAATGCTGTGTGAGCTGTGGCCCATGAAACTTTAACCACTGCCCGGTGGTGGCCTGGTCTATATCGCTGCCAGAAGCACGATTATGGCTAACATTAGCCTTAAATAAAATAAAAACTGCTGAGGCTAGAGGGCTGCAATTTGGTATGTTTTACGATTGGAGGGTGGATGATCAACATACCAATTTGCAGCCCCCTAGCCTCAGTAGTTTTTAGGATATGAGGCCTGACAGAAAAAATGCGGACGGACAGACAAAGTCGGCACAATAGTTTTCTTTTACAGAAAACTAAAAATTATATGAGTAATAATTGAAGGTACTAAAGTTCTCATTTGTGCGTCTCTTTCATTGTACGTCTGATACTATTACGTTTGACTGAACCTCTCTCTCTCTCTCTCTCTCTCTCTCTCTCTCTCTCTCTCTCTCTCTCTCTCTCTCTCTCTCTCTCTCGCAGATAATCAAAAGAAAACAGGAACATATGATCGAAAGAAAATGGGACCTCTTTATTATCGTCATTTCCTCTCCCTCTGCGATTACTTTTCTCTTTCTGCTATCGTTGATACTTTTTTTAATGTAATCTTGTCTCGAGAAATCCATTTCTCTCTCTCTCTCTCTCTCTCTCTCTCTCTCTCTCTCTCTCTCTCTCTCTCTCTCTCTCTCTCTCTCAATATTCTTACATTCTCAATCTCTCTTTCTGTCTGAATTTTCTCAACGAAGGTTCTGTTCCCTTTCATGATATTTTTCTCATTCTATTTTTATTTATTTGTTTTTTCGTTACTTTTTCTTCTTCTACAGCAGTTTGATCGCGAGACTTTCTTCATTTTACCATTTTATGACAATTTTTATTTTATTTCTATCAATACTTTTCGCATTCAAGTCACGGAATAAACTTTGAAACTTTTCCGTCTTTCAAATCGTGGAATAAAATTTTTTTCACTTTTAGTTTTCAAGTAATGGAATAAAAAAGAATTTATTTTCGTACACAAATGAAATAAAAATACATAAAACCACTTTTTCCTCTACAAACCAGAAAGTTTTTGGTGAATTTTACTCAGTATAAAAACTAAAAACAAAACAAACAAGTAAAAATTGCGCCGAAGTTTCTTCGGCGCAATCGAGTTTTCTGTACAGCCGTTACAGCGTATAATCAAGGCCACCGAAAATAGATCTTTCTTTAGGTGGTCTCGGTGGAATGCTGTATGAGCCGCGACCCATGAAAATTCCCAGCTGAAGTGGTGGCCTGTGTTGTTGCGTTGCCAGAAGCACGATTATGGTTACCTTTAACCTTGAATAAAATAAAAAATAACTACTGAGGCTAGAGGGCTGCAATTTGGTAGGTTTGATGATTGGAGGGTGGATGATCAACATACCAATTTGCAGCCCTCTAGCATCTGTAGTTTTCAAGATCTGAGGGCGGACAGAAAAAGTGCGGACGGACGGACAAAGTTTTCTTTTCAGAAAACTAAAACGAAAGAAAACGGGAATAATCGGCGAAAGCAACTTTAATAGCGTTAAACCTTTTCCTTCGCAATCACAGTTAAACATTTCAGGAGGAGTAAATGTCTGAGAGAAAAGACTTAGAGTAAATTGTAGCACCTAGGAATGCCCCGGGAATTTTGGAGCTTAAAGCTCTCTCTCTCTCTCTCTCTCTCTCTCTCTCTCTCTCTCTCTCTCTCTCT
The DNA here is from genome assembly GCF_040412425.1 of Macrobrachium rosenbergii. Taxonomy (NCBI): domain Eukaryota; kingdom Metazoa; phylum Arthropoda; class Malacostraca; order Decapoda; family Palaemonidae; genus Macrobrachium; species Macrobrachium rosenbergii. The sequence goes on along the minus strand of NC_089744.1, from coordinate 22,923,919 downwards.
CTCTACTTAAGGGATTTTCTATTTATTTTTATTTTTCTCGTTTATTGGATGTCATTGAGTGTTGTGGCTTAGGAAAGAATTTATATATAAGTATTTGTGTATGCATACATATATATATATGTATGTATATATGTATATATTTATATATATATACATATATTTATATATATATATATATATATATGTATAAATATTATGTATATATACATACATATAGCTTAGATGTAGTAAACATAATGAAAGAGAAAATTAATTCTGATACTAAAGACCCTTTTTATTTCAACAGTATTTCTTTGAAGCACTGACAAGCCCCGAGGGATCGTTCAGTATAAAGATGTTTAATTAAAACTCCGTGTAATTGTGTCATTTGATTGCAAGGGGGAAAAATATTCACTTTCCTGTCCGGCTGTCCTCCCCATCTCTCTCTCTCTCTCTCTCTCTCTCTCTCTCTCTCTCTCTCTCTCTCTCTCTCTCTCTCTCTTGCAAGTGCTTGAGCTGTCACAAGGCCATTCTCTCTCTCTCTCTCTCTCTCTCTCTCTCTCTCTCTCTCTCTCTCTCTCTCTCTTTGCAAGTGCTTGAGCTGTCACGAGGCCATTCTCTCTCTCTCTCTCTCTCTCTCTCTCTCTCTCTCTCTCTCTCTCTCTCTCTCTTGTAAGTGCTTGAGCTGTCACGAGGCCATTCTCTCTCTCTCTCCAATCAAGGAAAAATCTGTGAGAAATATAGTAACACAGAATGTGAATTAATAGCGGTAGAATTTGAATCTGAAAAATTAGTGAACATTGTAATATACAGCCCCCCTAATACTAAAGAGTTTGACATAATAATTGACAAATTGGATGAAATATGTTGAAATCACAAGGACTGGACTATACTCCTATCCGGAGACTTTAACTTTCCTTTTGTAGAATGGAAAGAACGAATAGGAGACTGTGGTTGTATTTATACATATCAAAAAGAGAGCAATAGTAGCGCAGAAGATAAGAGGCAATTTGAAAAGCTATTAGATATGCTACTAGAACATAACATTCAGCAAATAAATCACCTACCAACAAGAAAGGATAATATTTTAGACCTAGTATTTGTGAATGAGCTGAACTATGTTAAAGATTTAATAGTATATAACACGAGTATTTCGGACCATAATGTCATAGAACTAACAGTCCGTTCCAAAACACATGAAAACAGAGAAAAGCAAGAGCCGAAAAAATGGGAAGGATTTAGAAAATACAATTTCTATAGTAAGAATATAAATTGGTCAAAAATAAATGAAGAATTAAACAAAGAATGGGAAAACATATTTGTAAGTGATAATATACAGGTAAATACCAATATATTATATAAAATATTAGAGGAAATAGTGGAAAGTATATATACCGAAAAAAAAAGTAAATATCAGTCACGAATTCCAAGAGACAGAAGGATCTTGTTCCAGAAAATTAGAAAGTGGAAAAAAGGTCTTGCAAAAGAAAAGAATGCATGGAAAGTGATGGAACTAAAAAGTAAGATAGAAAATGCAGAACAGAAGATTGTACAATCAAAAGAAAATGAAAAATGGAACCTAGAAGAAAAGACCCTACAAAATATCAAGCAAAACCCTAAAATTTTTTATTCATATGCAAAAAAAGATGAATAAAATAAGAGTAGAAATAGGCCCTCTAAGAATTGAAGGGCGATTAACGAATGAAAAAAAAGGAAATATGTAACATATTAGCAGAAAGATATAAGAGTGAATTTACACCTAGAATTGACAATGAAGATAATTATACAGAAATAAGAGATGAAAATCTTGAATACTTATCAGATATAGATATTACAGAAGCCGATATTGTGCAGGCTATTAATGAAATTAAAAATGGATCAGCAGCAGGACCAGATGGCGTACCTGCCATATTGTTAAAGAAAGTGGTTCATTCAATCGCAAAGCCGCTAGCAATATTATTAAGACAAAGTATAGATACAGGCAAGATTTATGATGAGCATAAATTAGCATATATTACTCCTACTTTCAAAAGTGGTTCAAGACTAGAGGCAAGTAATTATAGGCCTGTGAGTCTGACATCTCATATTATGAAAGTTTATGAAAGGGTAATGAAAAAAATATAATGAAACATTTAATGAAAAATAGATGGTTCAATATAGGACAACATGGTTTTGTACCTGGAAAAAGTACACAAACCCAACTGTTAGTCCACCATGAAAGCATATATAAAAATATGATAAATGAAAAAGATACAGATGTGGTTTACCTAGACTTTGCAAAAGCTTTTGACAAGGTAGATCATAATATATTAGGAAAAAAATTAGAAAACATAACATTGTTGACAAAGTAGGAAGATGGATAAAAGAATTTTTGCAAAACAGAAAACAGATAGTGATTGCAAACGATGAGAAATCGGATGAAGCTACGGTAATATCCGGTGTACCACAAGGTACGGTGTTAGCTGCATTGCTGTTTGTGATTATGATTGCAGACATAGACAGTAATGTTAAGGACTCAGTAGTAAGAAGTTTCGCAGATGACACAAGAATAAGTAGAGAAATTGCTTGTGATGAAGATAGGAACTCGCTACAAAGAGACCTAAACAAAATATATAAATGGGCAGAGATAAATATGATGGTATTTAAATCTGATAAATTTGAATCAGTGAACTATGGTGATAAAGTAGGAATGCTATATGCATATAAAGGACCTAATAATGAAACAATCACAAACAAGGAAGCAGTTAAAGACCTTGGTGTGATGTTGAATAGGAATATGTTATGCAATTATCAAATAGCAATTCTATTGGCAAAATGCAAAGCAAAAATGGGAATGTTGTTCCGGCACTTCAAAACAAGAAAAGCTGAACACGTGATTATGCTTTATAAAACGTACGTACGTAGTCCACTTGAATATTGCAATATAATATGGTACCCACACTACCAAAAGGATATTGCACAAATAGAGAGTGTACAAAGGTCATTTACAGCTAGAATAGAAGAAGTTAAGGACCTTGACTACTGGGAAAGACTACAATTCTTAAATTTATATAGTCTTGAAAGGAGAAGAGAACGCTACATGGTAATCCAAGCATGGAAACAGATAGAAGGAATTACCGAAAACATCATGGAGCTAAAAATATCAAAAAGAGCAAGCAGAGGTAGATTAATAGTACCAAAAACTATACCAGGAACACTAAGGAAAGCACACAAGACATTAATCCACCTCGCACCAGCATTGATAATGCAGCGTCTATTCAATGCGCTACCAGCTCATCTGAGGAACATAACAGGAGTGAGCGCAGATGTGTTTAAGAATAAGCTTGACAAATATCTAAGATGCATCCCAGACCATCCAAGACTGGAAGATTTAAAATATACCGGAAGATGCGTTAGCAATTCTCTGGTAGACATCAAAGGCGCCTCACACTGAGGGACCTGGGGCAACCCGAACGAACTGTAAGGTCTGTAATGTAAGGTCTCTCTTGTAAGTGCTTGAGCTGTCACGAGGCCATTCTCTCTCTCTCTCTCTCTCTCTCTCTTGCAAGTGCTTGAGCTGTCACGAGGCCATTCTCTCTCTCTCTCTCTCTCTCTCTCTCTCTCTCTCTTGTAAGTGCTTGAGCTGTCACGAGGCCATTCTCTCTCTCTCTCTCTCTCTCTCTCTCTCTCTTACAATTACTTGGGCTGTCACGGGGCCATTCTCTCTCTCTCTCTCTCTCTCTCTCTCTCTCTCTCTCTCTCTCTTGCAAGTGCTTGAGCTGTCACGAGGCCATTCTCTCTCTCTCTCTCTCTCTCTCTCTCTCTCTCTCTCTCTCTCTCTCTCTCTCTCTCTCTCTCTCTCTCTTGCAAGTGCTTGAGCTGTCACAAGGCCATTCTCTCTCTCTCTCTCTCTCTCTCTCTCTCTCTCTCTCTCTCTCTCTCTCTCTCTCTCTCTCTTGCAAGTGCTTGAGCTGTCACGAGGCCATTCTCTCTCTCTCTCTCTCTCTCTCTCTGCAAGTGCTTGAGCTGTCACGAGGCCATTCTCTCTCTCTCTCTCTCTCTCTCTCTCTCTCTCTCTCTCTCTCTGCAAGTGCTTGAGCTGTCACGAGGCCATTCTCTCTCTCTCTCTCTCTCTCTCTCTCTCTCTCTCTCTCTCTGTCTCTCTCTCTTGCAAGTGCTTGAGCTGTCAGAGGCCATTCTCTCTCTCTCTCTCTCTCTCTCTCTCTCTCTCTCTCTCTCTCTCTCTCTCTCTTACAATTACTTGGGCTGTCATGGGGCCATTCTCTCTCTCTCTCTCTCTCTCTCTCTCTCTCTCTCTCTCTCTCTCGCTCTCTCTCTCTCTCTCTTTTGCAAGTGCTTGAGCTGTCACGAGGCCATTCTCTCTCTCTCTCTCTCTCTCTCTCTCTCTCTCTCTCTCTCTCTCTCTCTCTCTTACAATTACTTGGGCTGTCACGGGGCCATTCTCTCTCTCTCTCTCTCTCTTGCAAGTGCTTGTGCTGTCACGAGGCCATTCTCTCTCTCTCTCTCTCTCTCTCTCTTACAATTACTTGGGCTGTCACGGGGCCATTTTCACTGTTGTGCCGGCTTTGTCCGTCCGCACTTTTTCTGTCCCCACTTTATTCTGTCCGCACTTTGTTCTGTCCACACTTCATTCTCTCCGCACTTTCACTTTATTCTGTCCGCACTTCATTCTGTCCGCACTTTATTCTGTTCGCATTTTTTTCTTTCCGCACTTTATTTTGTCCACACTTTTTCTGTCCGCCCTCAGATCTTAAAAACTACGGAGGCTAGAGGGCTGCAAATTGGTATGTTGATCATCCACTCTCCAATCATCAAACATACCAAATTGCAGCCCTCTAGCCTCAGTAGATTTTATTTTATGTACAGTAAAAATTAGCCATAGTCGTGCTTCTGGCAACGATATAGGATAGGCCACCACCGGACTTTGGTCAAAGTTTCATGGGCTGCTGCAGCTCATAGAGCATTATACCGAGACCACCGAAAGATAGATCTATTTTCGGTGGCCTTGATTATACGCTGTAGCGGCTGTAAAGAAAACTCGATTGCGCCGAAGAAACTTCGGCGCATTTTTGCTTGTTTCCTCTTTCAAAGGGAAACAGGTGGAATATATAAAACTGTGTATCACATCAGGTAAATATTTTCTCTAAAATTGTTTCCCCCAAAATTACTGGTATTCTGGTGACTACCGCCAACGAAATCTCTCCTCGTATATCTCTCTAGTCCCCAAAACTCTATTATACCTTGCATTTCAATACATTTTTATCTGTTTGTTAATTTATTATTTTTTTCTTTTTTTAATAAGTGAGACCTCTTTACCTCCTCTTAATTCTTCCTATTGAACACCTTAATATTCTTTGGAAGCTTCAATTTCAAGTCAATGGCCCTGTGGTGGGTTTGTTCCATATGAGTGGGTTTCGTCTGAATAATAATAATAATAATAATAATAATAATGATAATAATAATAATAATAATAATAATATAAACATTCGTTCATTTGGACAGTGAAGATTCACCCCAATCATAACCCAGTCTTAACTCTATCCTCGTTTTCAGATTTACACAAGTAAAAAATACGCCGATGTTCTTCGGCGCAATCGAGTTGTCTGTACAGCCGCTACAGCGTATAATCAAGGCCACCGAAAATAGATCTATCTTTCGGTGGTCTCGGTATAATTATGAGCCGTGGCCCATGAAACTCTCAGCCGGTCGTGGTGGCCTGTGTTGTTGCGTTACCAGAAGCACGAGTATGGGTAACTTTAACCTTAAATAAAATTAAAAAAAAAAAACTACTGAGGCTAGAGGGCTGCAATTTGGTATGTTTGATGACTGGAGGGTGGGTGATCAACATACCAATTTGTAGCCCTCTAGCCTCAGCAGTTTTTAAGGTCTGAGGGCGGACAGAAAAAGTGCGGAAGGACAGACAAAGCCGGCACAATAGTTTTCTTTTACAGAAAAAAAAACAGACGTTGTTGTAACTGCTTTCGAAAGATAAGATTATTCCTTCTTCATTAAATTTTCTCTTCCCATCAACTGAAATCGCAGGTGATTCCCGATTCCAGGAGTTTTTTTGTGGGGGTTCGTGATGAAACAAATGAAAGCACTCAGGCGCCAATTTGTTTAAATTCGTTCAGATGTTTCGTCTTGTGGACGAGGGTTGGAAAAAAAAATCTTTTGTCCTTCAGATAGCAATAATTACTCCCTTCGAATTGAGTCTTCTTTTAACTGCGCTCTTTTCAATGTGCCAGTCTCCCACCCCTTCCTCTCTCTCTCTCTCTCTCTCTCTCTCTCTCTCTGGTCAGTGATGTATGCGTAGTAGGTATGTATACTTACTTAGTGATTTTGTGTATATGTTCATCTTGCAAAAATTGTTATTGTTTACAAAAAAAAGAAGAATTACTGAGTCGTACTTTTATAAAAATTTTTGGTGGTCAGTCACCTCC